>NW_026623639.1:80972-89304 GCF_030028575.1 Malurus melanocephalus
GGGATTGCTGTCCCCCATCCCCGTGCCCCGCTGACCGCGCCGTGTCCCCGCAGTCCCCGGCAGCACCACGGTGCTGGTGGAGCTGACCCCCGACATCCACATCTGCGGCATCTGCAAGCAGCAGTTCAACAACCTGGACGCGTTCGTGGGGCACAAGCAGAGCGGCTGCCAGCTCTCCAGTGCCGCKGCCAGCGCTGCCAGCACCGTGCAGTTCGTGTCCGAGGAGACCGTGCCCARCACTCCGGCTCAGAGCAGCGGCAGGAGCATTGCCTCGGAGACACAAACCATCACAGGTACCCGCTGATGGTGGTGGCACTGTGCCCGCTGCCTCTGCCGCACCCATCCTCAATCACAGTTCTCACATCGCTCACCGTGTAGCCGAGGAATTAAACTGATACCTGATGATTTTTGCTTTTCCCTTTACGCTTCTGTACCCCCTATGTATCCGCCTGTACCCCTTAGCCCGCATGCTTGTAATTCCTGAAGCTTGATATTCCAGCTTAGTTTAGGCGTTTTGCTGGGCAGAGAGACCAAACATCCTKAGGAAGGGCTCAGCGTGCCCTGTGCTATCTTAAACCTGAGCTCAGCCTTGGGTGAAGCCTTCTGTCCAGAACATCTTGTGTAAACTGGGCTCTGGCCTCATCTGTGGGGTGGGATTCATTAGAATAGGGGGACATTACTGCATTTGTTAAGTTTCTTATTGGGGAATCCTAGATAGATATGCTAATTCCTGAAACCTATAAAACTTGTACCCGTGCTGTACACGGGGGTGCATTCTGCCATCAAGTTGTGCACCTGGGATCCCAAATACCRAGGTAAAACCCTTTTTATCCCCTTAACCGTGTCTGTGTCATTATTAAAAACTGGCCTTTCAAGGCAACAAAACAGTACCGTGCTGCCTTCTTGGGTTTGTTATAACAATAGTTGCTTAATTTGCTAATTGAGGTACAAGTTCTCTCAGAGAATTGCTGGAGTCTATTGTGTTGTGTAACCAGCTCGTGCAAATTAATTAAAATTGTCAATACTTGTGAAAAATGCTGGAATTACTATGCATTTTATTTTCTTTTAAGAGTGCTCTTGATGGAAAACAGACACAGAATTGCTGTCAGGCACCAATCCAGACCCTTTTATGTGAGAACACTACATTCCCTAACATTGCTCCCACAACTAATTGACAGGAAAAATATTACTCAAAATTTCTGCCTGTGTGAAGACTCAAGTGAGGTCCTGATCCCGGAGACATTTAAATAAAGTTAGGATTTTGTTCCRTGTATGAAGGTTTGCCCTTCTATATATAGTTTTGTTTTATTTTGGTGTGGGACCTTAACTAAACCCCAAATTATTTGACTCTAATTCAGATAGACAGATTAAGGCAGAGAATCTGGAAGAGCAGTGAAATAAACTGAATTCAGGGCTCACTTCCAGGAATTTTTGTATTATAATCCCTCGACTCASTGTGAGTTTTGGGTGAGTCATTTTTCTGCTTCATATTTACTCATCTTTAAAATGAGGACAGCTCTATCCATTTGCCCTTTTGGGGTATAGTGTWGTTTAATTGATTTAAAAGCTGCTACTTTGGCTGAGATATTTTCACCTGTTATTCTTGTGAGTAACAGCTAAAAGCAGTAGAGTTGAAAGAGGCTGAACTTTTTGAACAATTATAAAAATAATTTGGGTGATCCCTTTTGRCAACATTTGCCATATAAATAATGATTTTTTTTAATTTTTTTTTTTTAGTCTGAGCTATAACACAGCTGGAGTGAAAAAACAAATATATCTTTATTTGGTATTTGGAAGAGAAAAGGATTTTTCCTTTCCTCCTCCTCCAGGTAAATAGGAACCCAGGAACGGGAATGTTGCTGAAAAAAAGCAGAATAGAGAATTCATTAAACTAGACAATAATTAGAATTCTTTTTCTGATTAAGTGCTCTCTAATGAAGTTTTTTTGTGTGTTTAGTTTCTGCCCCAGAGTTTGTTTTTGAGCATGGCTACCAAACCTACCTGCCCAGCGAGAGCACRGAGCCTCCAGCTGCTGCTGTCGTCCCTACACCACCAAAAGCAAGGTCCAAGAAATCCTCCTCCTCACTGYCACTGAAGAAACTCAGCTGCCTCTACCCAGGTGAGATGGGGATTGTACCTTCTGCCTTTTCATTTTAACGTGGAGAGCTTTCCTGTAGTGACACACAGAGATTTGATACCTGGTGTTGATTTCACAGAATCCCAGAATCATTTGGGTTGGAARAGCCCTCCCAAGCCATCGATTCCAACCTGTGGCCAATCCCCACCTTGCCCCCAGCCCACACCACTGAATAAAAGGCACATTCCTGATGTGGAGGATTCATTTCTGTGCTCTAGAACTGCAGCACTTCCACTTGAACAGAATTCCTGGATGGGGAACTGTTACCTGAGTTACTTGCATGACTTAGAGTCTTATGTGGTATTAATTAGCTCCTCCAGCATCCTCTTGGTACTGTACAGAGCATCTCAGATCCTAGGCACGGGTTCCAGAGAACTGGTTCCAAAGGTGACAGAAAAGGGTAGGAGGGAGTTGCCTCCAAGAGGATGAATTAAAAAACTTAAGTTCACCGGTAAGCTGGTCACTCTTTTAAGCAAATGTGAGCAAACAAGGTTAGGAATTAATTTTTTGTTAACACTGAATTTTAAAGAAAATATTGTTGAAAATAAACATCATGTCCAGAATATGGTAATGTATTTTTATTATTTTGTTACGTCTTCCTTGCTTTTAATGGTCTTTATCTTCCTGTTGTCAGGTTGCCAGTTCAAGACTTCCTATGGTATGAAGGATTTGGAACGCCATCGGCGAACACACACAGGTTGATGTTGTTCTTATATTTTCTTTTGGGTTGGTTCCCTCTTTTTAGCTTTTCCACAAAAGCCCTTTTCCTGTAAATAGGATGTACACATGTCTGTACCTTCTAGTATTGTCCTGTGCCTGAGGAACTGCCCTGCTGGGGCCATTCCCTGCTCTGGGCAGTACCAGGCACAGCTGTGACAGTTGAACACTGGAAGCTGATTTGAGGCACAGTTACATTTTTGAGTGCACACTGTGTTTTTATTGGGGTGCAGTGTGGTGGGATTGTTTTGAGTGCACACTGTGTGTTTATTGGGGTGCAGTGTGGTGGGAGTGTTCTGAGTGCACACCGTGTGTTTATTGGGGTGCAGTGTGGTGGGAATGTTTTGAGTGCACACTGTGTGTTTATTGGGGTGCAGTGTGGTGGGGAGTGTATGAACCTCGTTTGCTCTTCAGCAATTCCACGATTTCACCTCCCAGTTCTGCTGCAAAGGGACGAGGCTGCAGAGGCTCTGCTCTTTGTTGCAGCTGCCCCTGCAGCCTCACATCCAGCTCCTACAAACCGCTCCCTTCTCCAGCCAGCATTTGTGCTTGTTTGTTTGATCACCACACCCTGAGCGTGTGATCTCACACTGCTGCTGTTACAGGAGACAAACCCCACAAGTGCGAGGTGTGCAGCAAGTGCTTCAGCCGCAAGGACAAGCTGAAGATGCACATGCGCTCGCACACGGGCGTGAAGCCCTACAAGTGCAAGCACTGCGAGTACGCGGCGGCCGACAGCAGCAGCCTCAACAAACACCAGCGCATCCACTCCAACGAGCGCCCCTTCAAGTGCCAGATCTGCCCCTACGCCAGCCGCAACTCCAGCCAGCTCACCGTGCACCTCCGCTCGCACACAGGTGGGCTCTGGATCAAAACCACAGCTTTAGGCATCATAGAGGTGCTTTTCAGGCATGCTCTGCTGTCCAGGTGCCCAAAAATGATGGTTCGAATTCTGCTTTATGGCAGATCACTCTGTTGCATCTTTAGCAACTGAATTATGCTAAAATTCAGGCTA
Organism: Malurus melanocephalus; assembly: GCF_030028575.1. NCBI lineage: Eukaryota > Metazoa > Chordata > Aves > Passeriformes > Maluridae > Malurus > Malurus melanocephalus. The sequence goes on from NW_026623639.1 coordinate 84,842, forward strand.
GTTTTGTTGTTYCTTTTATTTCTCAAAAATTATTCTTTTTTGCTGAAAGGAGGCACAGGAATTTCATCCCTCTTAGGTTGCGAAGCTGTTAAGCACACAACCAATTAAAAGAGAAAAGGAAAACTGGTGTGAGGAATATATTGCTTACTGGAATTAAATTAATAATCCTCTGCAAGGGGAGGGTAATCCCCATTGCTCAGGTCATCTACACAGATTTACTTATTGAACTGATCATCTAAATGTAAGCTTGCTGCTAATTTGAGTGAAACTGCTCTTAAAATTAATAATCCCAGGGTCAGACACAGGTTTTTATCTATATCTCAGCAGTGTCAGTTAGGGATGGGCAGAAATGTAAAGAAATACACATTTTAAAGTCTTATGAACAGAACCAGTGAAGTTCTTTTTCATGTATTGTGCTATCCTGTATATGAAAATTAAGTCATTGAAATATGAAGTGTGTCTYCATCAGCAAAGAAGATAAAAATTCAGCAGCTGAGTGTGCAGCTGAGGCTGTAAAATAAACTAGATGAACAAACAGTGCATCTTCATTAATAAAGTCTGTTTAATATAGATAGTGCACCATGTATCTCAATTATTAAACAGATACATGGATTAGCACAGTAGGCCACAACTTGATTTGAAAAATATGCAGTTAAACCTATGACATATGTAGCTGGATAAGCAAATTATGCAAAATTATACAGCTCTCACAAACTCTATAAAATATTAACTTCTAAAATAAATCAGCCATTTGCAGTTTGATTATTAAAGAGGATAAATGCTTGTTGAACCAAATACACTTTCTTTTTTCTTCTCTCACCAAGAATATCTTAGAAATAACATGATTCTTCCCTTTTTCAGAATAATACCTACTTAAAGACTGCATGCTCAGGTATTTTAGAGGACCACATATTTAGATTACAGCAAAGAAAGGGAACAGTTATTTAGTTAGATTGTGGAGTTTGCTTGGGAATTTTTTTTAATGGCTTCAGAACGGACTCACGGGAATTGATTAGGGATTAGTGCAGCTCCACCTTAATGTGGTCATGGGTACTGTTACACCAGCCTGCAAATAGAGAAAATGTAAAATATTGGTTTAGATCCCGCAAATAGAGAAAATGTAAAATATTGGTTTAGATCCCGTTGTGTCAGACCAGGAGATAATCCTGTGTCATTAAATTTCTCTCAATCTTGAGAAGGCGTTGGGAGTTTAGAACAAGGCAGCTGTCAGTAATTCATGCCAGCAGTGGATTTTGGTGTTTGTGTGTCACCCGGGCTGTGGGTTCTGTTGCAGGAGATGCCCCTTTCCAGTGCCAGATGTGCCCTGCTAAGTTCAAGATCAACTCGGACCTGAAGCGGCACCTGCGGGTGCACTCGGGGGAGAARCCCTACAAGTGTGAGTTCTGTGATGTGCGCTGCGCCATGAAGGGCAACCTGAAATCCCACATCCGCATCAAGCACAGCATGGAGAACACGCTCAAATGCCCCGAGTGTGAATTCCAGTGCGGCAACAAGACCAGCCTGCGGCACCACATCCGCAGCCACCAGCCCGAGCAGCCGGTGAAATGCTCCGAGTGCAGCTACTCCTGCTCCAGCAAGGCAGCCCTGAAGGTGCACGAGAGGATCCACTGCAAGGAGCGTCCCTTCAAATGCGAGTTCTGCAGCTTCGACACCAAGCAGCGCAGCAACCTCACCACCCACGTGCGCAAAGCCCACGGCGACAAGGTCAAGGGCAAGAAGCACTCGCTGGACAAGAAGGAAGGACAAGAGAGGCCCAAGCAGGGCGGCTCCAGGCAGGTGGCCAAGCTGGACGCCAAGAAAGCCTTCAAGTGCGACCTGTGCGACGCCTCGTTCGTGCGGGAGGACTCGCTGCGCAGCCACAAGAAGCAGCACAGCCTGTACGGCGGCGCCAAGGGCGGCGAGCTGGCCGTGCTGCAGCTGCAGATGGATCCTGGCCGCCAGCCCGGCGCCCCCATCGCCGTCAGCCACCTGCAGGTGCCTCTCCAGGCCGGGCAGGCGTCYCCCTACAACGAGGGCAGGGTGAAGATCATCGTGGGCCACCAGGTGCCCCCGGTGCAGGCGGTGAACGTGGTGCCGCCGGCGCTGCTGGGCGCGGCGCAGGACGAGGTGCTGGCCGGTGGCCGCCTGCAGCTGCTGGGCCAGGTGAGCGTGCTGGCCCCGGCTCCGGCCACGGGAGCCCAGCCGGCCGTGCTGCTGGCCGGCCACGAGCAGGGAGAGGCCCTGATCCCCGCGGCCACCCCCTGCCACGAGCCTGCCACCAGCCAAGCCTTCATCGCCGGCTCCGGCATCAGCTGCTCCGACCTGGAGGGGCTCAACGCCCTGATCCAGGACGGAGCCGCCGAGGTGACCGTGGTCAGCGATGGAGGGCAGAGCATCACCGTGTCCACGGCTGCTCCCCCTCCTCCCATCTTCTCGTCCTCCCACAGCGAGGGCCCCAAGCAGAGCTACTCCATCATCCAGAGCGGGGCACACACAGCCCTGCTGTGTCCTGCAGACTCCATCCCCGATTAGCGCCGGGATGGGGCTGATCCCGGCCATGGGACAGGACTGAGAGTGGCACCACTGGGACATAACTCAGTGCAGGATGGCTCCTCCACAGCCAAATACCTTCCAGATTTTATTTGTCTGTACACAGAAGCGTCCTGTGTGTGCGRACGGGGATACATTTGTCTTTCTGTGCCTCTTTGGAGAATCCAAAGAGCTGCTGCCACAGYCCCCAAGCAGTGACATTCCCAGACTGTGACTCTTGTACTGTGCTGTCTGAAAGAAAAATCCTCACCTTGAGCTGAATTACCTTCACAGCAGCCTTGTTCTTTGATGCACACACAAAAAGCCAATAATCTGAGCCATTCTGGAGTTTATTTAAGTGAAGTCTCAGTTTTTTGTGTGCATTCACTGCTCCTGGCTGACCTCTAAGGAACCCCCCTTGTGGATCTGCWCCAGCCCAGGTGAGGTTTGAGGGGGCTGTTCCTCAATATCTGTAGGAATTGGTAGTACCTGGCACCTGAAATGCTTATGCACAGACCAGGTGATTGTGTGTAGAAGACAAAAGAATGTTGTCCCTCTCTCAATAGTGACTAACTTTGTTAGCAACCACACAACTGCAAATTCTCYGTGGCATGGTGATGTCTGTCACAGGTGCCTGAATTAAAGAAATAAAAACAACTGGAAATATATTTTTTACAAACACTGCTTACCTGTTGGTTTTATTTTGATGCTGCCTATTGGGAGTTGCATGGGTGGCAAAAGTGCATTACATTTGGGGTCTTTTTTTGAACAGTAAAGGGGAAAAAGGAAAAAAAATACTCGGTGGTGTCAGTGAGCTCTGCAGGCAGCATTTCCTCAGCTCCAAGAGTTCCGTGTCATCCATAGGTGGTGCCAGAGGCCCAGAGAATCTCTGGAGTGTGCTCTGGCTCCTGCATGATTTCTGGTTTCCTGTTCGAGTTCCCTGCAAAAACATTTCAAAATTCACTTTTAGAAAACATTCCCAAAAGCTGAGCTGTAAAAATCTCACGGTCACTTAAGATAAAAAGTGACTTAAGATAAAAAGCAGCAGATAAAAAGAAATGTCCTAAGTTTTCTACAAAAAGCACTTCTGTGGCCAAAACTTCATCTCATAATTTGTGCAAAATTGATACACTTTTTCTCCCTGTTAATTAATTTGGCTTGTACATTGTTCACAGCTGCAGAATGTTGGGCACTCCAAGAATTATAAAAAATGGGGCATTTTGGTGAAGCTGCTGTTTTGAGCTGCAGTGTCTGTGCTTGCCCTTGGCCAGAGTCTCTCACCTTCAGTCCAGTGCCACATTTAACTGCCACAGCTCTGTTATCTGCACTGCGCTTCTCAAAAAGCCTTGTGAACCTTCTCAAATAGGAAACCGGTAGATTTGTCATATTGTAAAGACTCACCTTGGTTCTGGTGCTGAGTGTGCCTCAGAGATAAACAGGAAAGATAACAGAATGGTGTGAATGAATAGGCAGAGCTCAGTGCTGCTGCTGCTTCAGGGTTATTTAGCTGATTGCATCATGTCTAAGTGAACAATCTAGAGACTTCTTTCCTCCACCCTCAAAAAAAAAAAAAAAAATGCAGCTGATAACCAAGCCTGACATGGTGGCAATTTATTTTCAATTTTCTCTTCCAATATTCTGGCTTTATTTCTGGGTATGACAGTAATGGTCTGTGTGTTTTGGAGCTGGCAGGAGCAGATTGTTTTAATCTCTGATGTTCACTTAATACATTCTTCATGTTATCAGCAGAACTATCCCAGGAGGGAGCCTGGTAATTCAGAACAAGTGTCTCTTGTCGAGCTCTCCTGCTTTGGAGCACATRGTAAATAAATCCTATCCCTCCCTCCCCAGAGTTCTGCCGTAGCCTCAGAGCTCTGGAGCAAGCTGTCTCTTTCCAGGACAAAATATTGGGATGGATTTTTGTTCCTGCTGCC
>NW_026623639.1:90088-93343 GCF_030028575.1 Malurus melanocephalus
CCTGGAAAGTACCTTCAGTTGGGGGGGTTTAAAACAGCAGAAGTGTGCCAAGACATTTTTCCTCTACATTACGARGAACTYRAGAAAAGYTGCTTTTATTTAGATATTTWTTTATTTTATTCTGCATTTCTGATTCTTGCTTTATTTGTGTCATCCTTTTTGCACTGTGCTGCTCTCGTGACTGCAAAGATATTTTCTGTGTCCTCAATGGCAAGACCTCTATCCTATAATTTCAGGAATATTGACCGGCTRCTCTAATGGCTTTTTACATCTCCAGTTGGAAAATCTTTAGCCTTGTTATTTAAATTTTAAGAAKAGAAACCAATATTGTTAAGAGAAACTGATGTCTGCTGTCACTTACCCAATGACCTTTCAGGAGGTGATAAAGGTTTCTATAGTGACCTGAGGAAATCATGTCTCAGGTATCAGTGTGAATTAAAAGTCTGTGGCAGGAAAAGCTTTCTTTTCTCTCTCTCTCAGGTATCCAATTCTGCCTTTGTCTTTATTCCAGTTGCTGGACATGGAGAAGGACACATAAAACACACAGTGTTTGGTTACATGGCTGTCTTTAGAGACTTCACAATGTTGCAGGGAAGGGAAAAAAGCCCATGGCAAAGCAGAGTTGGATTTTTTAAAAGCTGTGTCCATGAGAGTAACACACTCATGTTGGGGGCTGCTGCTGGAATGTCCCTGAATTTGTAACCTGTGATATCAGCTCAKTTATTCCACAAGCTTCAGGAGCTGTTTGCCTCTCTAAAAGCAGGAATAATGATTTATTGCAGATTCAGCTTTGACAGAGGTGTTTAAGTTCCTCATTTCAGCCCTTRTGTAAACTTACCTTTAATTCTGAAAGTGAAAGCTTTTCTTCATGAGAGAGTGGCTGCATTTTGTAGGTAAAAGTTGAACRTGACCTGGGAAATAATTAACTGAGGACATGGAGAGTATTTTGAGGTATTTGGGTTTTGGTTTGGTTTTATTTTAAAGACACAAGGCAGCATTTCTGCCTTGTTGTGCTCCTGGATGAAACAACCAGTTATCAACGTCTCCCAGTTTATCAAACCTGATGTGACAGACACCTAAAAAGCCTGGAGAAACCTCCAACGTTTTCAGCTTGAGTTTCTCATTGATGYCTTTCAAAATGAAGGAGAGCTGATAAATCTTTGTGCTGTCTGTATTGGCAGCATTTGAAATCAAGGCTGGCCTGGTTCTTTGAGCTGTCAGATAATTTTCTCTCATTTTGCTTTCCATCACAGACTGGGAGCTCACCAGTCCTGGGCCAGCAAAAGCAGAGCAAGACCAGCCCTGAGCCATTCCCTCCCTCTGCCTCTGCTTGTTTTTGCACCTTTTTAATGTCAGACTGGAAGAAAATACTCATCCCACAGCTTTTCTTAGCACAGATCGCAGCTCCCTGCTCCCAAAGTGTGCCTGCACTCACTGTGCTTGGCCATAATTAATTATTATGGCATTAATATGTATTTTCAGTGGAGTTGTGCTGCTGAATTCTCCATCTGGAGCAGAAAACGYGCTCTCAGAGGATATTGTGAGGGTGGGAATAACTGGGATACCTCAGTGATGAGTGAGATGCAAATAGCCAGATAGATCCTGGAGATAGTCACATCTCCTGATGGCCCAGAGGAAAACCTGAAAGAACAGGAATGCATAAAGCTCAACTGCATAATGCATAGCAGTCATAATTAATAGATTAAAGTTCTTTGTGAAACRCGATTTTTTTATTCTAATAAAGATAAGGGACGACAAATGGTGACACAGTTTTAGCAAAACAGCAGTGTCAGATGCCATGTTAGAGTTGTAAAGCTAAAGAGCTGATAAAAATGAACCTGGGGTTTCAATTTTTATGAGACTGGTGTAAGACTTTTTACCTTAAACAGCAGCACTTTTTCCTCATCTCTGGGCATGTTGGATCATTCTGGTTCTCAAAATATATACAATTACTGGGCTATTATTAAAAAGTTGCCAATCCTTTCTTCTTAATCCTTCCTAAAAASTTCAGAACTCATCCTGTGAATTGCTTTGCCTTAACAATGTTAAATTTTGCTTTTGTTGTAAAATCATGTAGATCAGCCATTGATAGAACTTTAATTGGCTGGGGATGTTCATGATTTTTTTTTCCTTTAAAAAAAAAAGCCTGCCAGCAAAATTGCTTTTTGGTGATGACTCTGCTTGAAAAGTGCTCTGCAGGGGCCCATTCCCAATTGATTATCTTTCACAGCTAATAGCTTCAAAGGCTATTTGGTGGACAGTCCAGTTTTACATTTAAATGTAAATCTCGATAGCCTTGACAGACTGATGATCAGAAAAAGGGAGGTAAAACCAGTAAAATAAGAGTACAGCTGGCATAACTTTCACCAGCTCCTCCAGGGGCAATTGTGGTGAAATTAAAATGGTTTGACAGAGATTTTTGGAGGGGATGCTGAGTGAAATCTTCCCTCTGAAGATGCAGCAGGAATAAGTTGCTAAGTGGCCCTAAAAGTTCAGTCGGGTGTCAGTGGCTCCCATTTGTGGGTTCAGGAGGAAAGTTCAGAGCACTGGAGCCACCTGGGCAAAGCCAGGCTTTGGGTGAGGCCTAATCAGGGGAGTTTTGTGACCAAGGAGGATGGGACAGACCTGATAAAGGTGGTTCTGGGTGTCACGAGCTGAGCTGGGTGGAGGTGACCTCTGAATTTTGAAAGAATCCCCAAWGGTGGTTGATAGGATCCTCCTTCCATTCTCCCAGGGAGAAAAGGTGGACAAGGAATTCCTCAGCTCCCAAACATCTCAACAGCTGCCAGGAGGTGCCTTTTTTCCTCATTTTTAATCTTTGTTGCCATGGAAACAGAGCCACAGACACTCACTGCTCATTTTTGCTGTGTAGTCCTCAGGGCCAAACAAGTCCAGAATTTTCCAGACTTCCAAAGGAAGGGAAAATGAGGGACAAAAAGGAGAATGTTCAGTGGAGAACCTGTTGAGAAAGAGGGGATCATGGAAGGAATGTCTGTGAGTCTAAGGAAAATAGGAAGGAGTTTTTAGGGGTTCGTGGGGATGATAGCAGAGAAGGTGTTCGTTCTGGGAAAACACCCCTTGTCCTCTGCTCTCATTTTCCTTTCAATTTCTGAAAGCATCTACAAAAGGAAGAGGAGAATGCTTTTCTTTAAATTGGCTTTAAATTCCACTCCAGTGGCACAGTATCCCAGCGCAATGGAGTCAAGGTCATCTAAGCCTATCTTTTTCTTTTTCCTTCTTCATCTTTTCTTTTTT
>NW_026623639.1:94515-97279 GCF_030028575.1 Malurus melanocephalus
ATAAACATTGAATACAATTTACTGTATTCATGCTAGGTAGAAATCTGGGTGTTGATTAATTTTCTGTGTCCTGCTTTGAGCTGGGTTTTTTTTTGTTTTTCTGAAGGAGGACACTATCACTGTGGCAATCAGCAGCACTTTGGGGTATGGRGCTGTTTAGCATCCTGCTGATGAGTTATGCCATCAATACCAARCTGATTTCCAAGATAAACCCAACTGAGGCACAACAAAGCCCAAGTGATGGCCAACTGTGCTTATGTGATCATCTTACAGTGCTCACACAGCTCCCAGCTGCTTTTATCACTGGCCTGGTGATGCATTTATTGTGGGCTTTGGGAAGAAAAGGATTAAATTAAGAGGAATCCTGGTGTTATCAGCCAAATTCTGCAGTTCTGGTCATTGCTCAGCTCACAGTGAATGAATCTAAGAGAAATGGAAGCAGTGATTTGTTAGAAAAGCAAATGAAGGTGGTTACAGTTACAGGAGTGAGCAYATCATCTCCTGTGTACAAACAGCTGATAATCTTATCAACCCAAAGGTGCCTCCGTGCTGCCTTTATTCCAGCTCCACTCCACTGAAATCTGCTGTAAATACCTGCTTTATAACACTCACCCAATGTATAAATTGCTCAGTTCAAAAGAAAAGCTTTTTTGGGGGAAGGGGGAAGGGAGCAAAGGCAGTGTGTTGTAAAAGCTGAGTGGTTTTATTGGCACTTTAGAATACCCTCCTCTGCTGAACTCTATCAGCTCTGATTATATATAACAACAGTAGTTATGTATTAAAAATGTGTGTCAATAGTTCTGGGAGCGCTGTGATTTGTCATTTGTGTGCCAGAGGTCCCAAAAGGCTTTGATTGACMAAATCTGGCCCTGGCTGTAAGGGATCAGACCCTGGGGATGTTGTTGGGCTGGTCCATTGATAAAAGCAACCATCTCAGTTATTAAATAAAAAACTTCATCTGCCAGCCACRTAAATGCCAGGGCAGTCTGCACTTGCCCACCTCTCACAGAGCCCTTTCCTGGTGCCAGTGGAGTGCCAGTGCAGGAGGTTCTTGTAGGAGTTTATCAGTCAAATAATTTATTAAAGATGGACATCGAGTTTATTCCYATTTACACAGGAAGGCTGCTCAGTGSTTTACTGCCCTGACAGAGCCAATGAATTCCTGCTCCCAAAACACTTTGCCAYGACAGGTAAAGGTCTATCTCACTAAAAGCCATTAGATTTTGTCTTTTCATACATTTTTTGTGTGAGGCTACAGCCAGGATGGAGCCACTCAGACRTCCCATCTCCCCCAAACTCCTTAAATAAGCAGCTGTATSCACATTTCCTGCACAGAGCTTTCCAAAGGCTGGTTTTAAGCCAGGASTGGATATAAAACAGCGCCTAAAGCCTCCCTGAGCTGGAGAGAAGCAAAGCTGTCCTCAGGCAGCAGGTGTGGAGCCTGTTCTGCTCAGGGAGGGCAACCTCTGCTTTTCAGCAGCTTGTTCTGCCTGCGTGTGAACTCACAGGCTGGGAAATGAAACATCCCCCAGGACAGCTCCCCCTTTGAATCCTCTCAGCTGTATCCTACATAAATTACGGTGTGCTGAGACTGGAGGAAGTAATTTAATGCTGGAATTCTCYGAAGGGGCTGGCTGCTTGTTTTGCTGAGGTGTAGCTGTGTTCCACATGAGAGATAAACAGGGACTTTTGAAAACCCCCCCACTTCCTCATGGCCTGATTCCCACAGGAGTGAGATCAGTGAGTTTGTGTCGGTAATTGCTGAGTGCTCAGTGCTTTGGGTTCTTTTCAGACCGTTCTCAGCTGAAGGCCAAGCTCAGAGGATGACCTGGGGGAGCTGCTTTAACCAACACACCACGGGTGGAGAACATTCCCCTTCCCCTTCTCTGGAGATATTGCAGCTCCCCCACCCCAAAATCATCTCCTGAGGTGCATCCTCTGCTCCCAGCTCCTTCTGRCAGGGCAGGCACTGAGCAGATCCTCTGCAGGATGCTGCTGTTCCCCTCCTGATCCCATCCTGGGGCAGAGGCACCGTGGGGTATCTGCAGTCCATTAATGCAGCATTTGGCAGCCCTGCTGCTGCTCTGACCCATCTTCCTAAAGAAAATGAATTTATTCCGGGTGGTTTAAGCTCCTGTGCTGGTGGGGCCAAGCTTGCAGAGCCTCCAGAGAGAGCAGAGGAGCAGCAGGAGCTGCAACATTTGGAAATATCAGGGTGAACCTGCCGGCTTTGGGCTGGTCCTGGGACAGAACCTCCTGCCAAATCTCAGTCCAGGCTGACACCAGTGAGTTTTCATGTGGAGAGGAAACCAAGGATTATCATTCGAGGGTGATAAAAGTGGCCTTGTTCTGTTTATAATGCACCTACTGCTCTTTCAGTGTTGTGCAAATAGAAGGTAAAGGAAATAATCTTTTCAAAACATTTTTGTTTTAAAGCTCTGTTTATAACCTTGGAATCCAGAGGGATGGGGACAGTCACAAAGGCTGGCCATCCCCTAATGATCACATCCTGCCTGCTCTCCTCAGCACAGGGAAGMACTTTCCTCCAGGGCTGAGTCAGCTTTGAGTCACCCGCTGGAATTTTCTCTCTCTGTGTTGATACACAGCAAAGTTGAACTCAGCAGCCTGAAGCTGGGCTTTGCACACACTGCCTGGAAAGGTGAGAGGAGTCTCAGAGATTCCCTTCTTTCACCCATGCTGCTTGGTTTAGAGGCATGGGTCTTCAGTTTTCAAGTGGAAGGACTGTTAATAGTAGGGGTTTAAT
>NW_026623639.1:98629-136171 GCF_030028575.1 Malurus melanocephalus
GTCTGTGCGGGGATGGACCGGGCTCAGTCTGTGCGGGGATGGACCGGGCTCAGTCTGTGCGGGGATGGACCGGGCTCAGTCTGTGCGGGGATGGAGCCGGTTCTGTCCTCTCCCGGTGCAGCATCCTCTCCCGCACCCACCAGTCCCCCGGGAGGTTCAGCCCCTTTCCCGGGAGGGTTACCCGGGTGTCTCACTGCGTTTCACTCCTCTCTTCTCCAAACCCATTTTTTTCCCACGTTTCCCTGCTCCGTGCTCTCCCCACCCCTYTGCAGGCTCAGCTCGTTCCCAGAGTCTCCTGCTCTCTCCTGCTTTTCCAGAGCCGAATTCTTGCTGGAACACATTTCCTTGGGGCTGGGATGGGGTTTAATGTCAATGCTGAGATCAGCACGGGGGCGATGGACGCAGCAGGACCCAGGGAAGGGTTTGGAGGGTGATCCCTGCTCCTGGCACAACGCTGCGATGCTGCAGGGAGATTCTGGGGCCCGAATACACCTGAAGGAGTCAGCAAAGTCTGGCACAACCTCATTTCTCATCCCCCAAACTGCTGTAACTGCCTGCAGGGCCAGTAAAATCATTTTAAGCAGTGGCTCTTGCAAGAGCCATCAGTTGTTTCTGCCCAGGACATTCCCACAGGACAGCCAGGAGTCCCAAGGCAGCAGCTGAGGTGACCCGAGCCCCATGGACAGAGCCATCATCCCCCAGCTCAGTTTTGTCCTTTTTCACCTGCTGAGGATTCACATCCCATTTATCTTGGCCAGGAAAAGCTGCTGTCTGTCAGATTCCTCATTTTTCTTTACTGGGAGAGAGATTCTGGAGTGAGGGGGAACTGGACACCTCTTTATTAGTGCTCATTAATTAGGAATATTAGTGAGGATAAAAAGAATTGCTTTCGTGTGGTGGAGTGTGGTGGTGTTAAATGTTTAGATCTTCAAGAAAACAATGTATTCACATCTTATAAAATTTATGGCTTTAAAATAAAGCAGGTAATGGATGGTAAACACCAGGCAAGGAGCCTGGGCTGGCTCTGGGGCAGAGCTGAGCTCTCTGATTCAAGGTTTACTACTCGACCATGGTTCCATGAACCTTTTTGTGACCCCAAGCAAGTTACTCCCATCTCACTATTCTTCCATTTCCTCTTTCTGTAAAATGATATTAATAGCACTTCAGCTGCAGAGCAGGTTTATTGTACAAGGCTTAATGAATGTTTGTCTCCCTGTGATTGAGATTCTTTCCTGCTGGAGGCAAGAATTTTAAGCAGGTTGATTAAATAGAAAAGGTCTCTAACTAAAGCTATTATTAAAAGCAGAAGGAATTATTTCTTAGGGAATTTTTTATCTTATGTCTATTAGAATTGTCAAAACATAGCAGCTTTAGTTCTTCTGTTATTTCACACTTTTAATTTTGTTTCTGCCAGAAATTCTGCTGGGGGRTGCTCTGAGTTTTGAAATTATCCAAGACAGAATCTGCTAAACTCTTCTTGCTCTGAGGAACAAGGTGAGAAAAGGTGAGAAAAGGTGTCACTGTATCAACGCTGCACACAGAGCTCTGGAATTGCAGCAAAAAGGGGATTTGGGCTGTTCAGACCCAATCCTCCTCTCTGAGGCCATTAGAGTGATGCTCTGGTGTGAGGTTTGAAACTCTTTGGGGTTTGCAAGGAGCAAACTCAGCAGCCCATGAACAGACCCTGTCAGGAGGCTGCAGGGCTGTGGGAGCAGCTGGAAGGGTTCAAGGTGCTCACAGGGGCACATCCAGAGCTCAAGAGAGAATTTGGAACCGGCTGGGAACTCTGAGACACATTCCCACCCTCAAACTGTGAGGAAGGGCATGGAGGAAGGCACAGAACCAGCAGAAAGGACTGAAATTCTCTGCTGGTGTCCAACCTCACCCCATGCCCAATAATCCCGGGGACACATCTGGGACCAGGGTTGGGTTTGGAGGATTGCTGTCAAACCCAACCAGTGCCAGTTTTGCTGGGCGTTAAATTCCAGATGACAAACTGGGCTCAGTTCAGGGAGAAAACTTTGGAGGTTTTAAATGAATTCATCATTTGCTTGTTTCTCTGTGTTTGGAGTAATGTGTTCTTTCTGTTTGGCAGAGCAGTTAAATGTTTAGTGTCAGCCTAATCCTTCTGATGTTTGGGAGGCTTTCATTTATGAAATCCTCGGGTTATTCAGATCCTGCTCATGTAGAAGTTGCTACAAAATTAGCATGAAATCTCCCAGCAGAAATCAGAGGTTTCATGGAGCTTTTGCTATGAAAGAACAATAACAGCAATCATTTCTCAAAACCTCTTCAGAATGTCATACCAAGTTTAGGACGTGTTTAAAAAATCAAATAGATCTTTCCTGTCATTCATTTCTCTCAAAATAAATTGTGAGAGTCTAATTCAGAGGAAGTTTTGTTTCCATTAAATTCTGGTATTCTGAGGCTGTGAACCCAATAATCTTCCCCATGTTAAAATATGTTTAATAAGCTATAAAACGACATTCTGCCCTTCTTCTCTCTTATGGGGATCCATCAGCGTCACTGAAGAATTGCACATATAAATGTACTCAAATGAAACCTGCAGGGAAAATCAGATTTACAGTGTTCTTTTACAAAGAATCGTGTTTTTCTCAGGCTGTTTACAGAGTTGTTAGAATCCATTAAAAACAGAGCTCCTCTTTTCCCATCCTCAGTGTTTAATTTCCCAAACGTGGATAGAGTGTTTGTGTTTTCCCAATAAGAGTTGCAGGAGCAGTTTGGAGGGAGTAGTTTGCACATTTATGTAGACACTTGAATATAGCTTTTAATTCCAAATTTATTAAAGACGTTTTTGAAGGGACAGTTCTAAAAAAAAAAAAAAAATCCCTATTTATAGTTTTCCATGTTAACAGTTTATTTGCTGATTTATTTCAACTGCTGATCTCTCCATAACTCTTGCATCTCCAATCCCTTTTCTCAAAAAAAAAAAAAAAAAAATCCCTATTTATAGTTTTCCATGTTAACAGTTTATTTGCTGATTTATTTCAACTGCTGATCTCTCCATAACTCTTGCATCTCCAATCCCTTTTCTCCCATCAGAAAAAACAATCAGAAAAAGCTGCCACTGCCCCTCCAGGTTTCTCGTGGGCTAATTGGAGTTTTTGATTCTTTATCCTGATGATTAAAAGAACAGATGAGTGGAAGTCAGAATGCATTTACAGAGCTGCCACACCCAGCCCTGCTCTTTGCTTTCCTCTGATTAATTTAGCAAATGAAACCCCCCTGTAAACTCCCATAACTTTTTGCCCATACAAACCCAGGGCTGCTCTGTAAGCCTTGGGTAAACTGGCCTGGAGATAACTAAATCAGCCCAACAAAGGCTCCCAAAAAGCTTTTTGTTGAAAAGTGGTTTTCTGTAAAGTGACATTTTGTGCTGGGGCATATAGATGGCATGAAATGGAGCGGCCCTTTAGGAGAGGCTGCCTTTAATTTGGTTATGAGAAAAACAACTGTCACTGTTTACACTCCTCACTCAAGGTAAGCATGTTTGTCCAAAGTATTACCCCAGCCCGGCTTGCAAACACTCGAGGCTCGCTTACCATTTTTCTATTTATAGACTGCTCTGTGGAACTGTCTTTATCAAAACTTGGGGGAAAATCTTTAACAGAATCTGAGAGACTTGCCTAATTTATGCAGCCATCCATTCTCCTCCTATTGATTCCCTCCGTGATATATGTTTATCCTCCCTGCCTGTGAAAACCTGGAATTAAAACTGAAGCATTTCTGGTTTATGCCTGTAATTGCTGGTGGAAAAGAATAAAAGCTGTAATCTCTTCAGTGAGCTTTAAACAAATCATCTTGTAAATCCCAACACAAACCCATCCCAAGTTTACAAGACAGAAACTTCCAAACAGCAAAGCTTTACTTCACCTCCGTTTTTAGAAACTATTTTAGAGCGCTATTCCACCCCTTTTGTGATGAAATAACCTAAAATGAAGCTCCAGCTCCCTGATTTGAAAGGGGAGAGAGCGCGTTTGGGAACGTGGTCCCCACATCAAAACCATCCCGGAGTGATCAACCATTGATGATTTCAATCTTCGCTACTTTATCTCTTTGTTTGCTGCTCGGAATGCCACTGATACCTTCTTTGTCTTTGTAATTGTTTTAATTAGCCACCCAGCATGGGCCCCTGGCAGTGCTTGTGATGGAGTATTATGGGGCACGCAGCGGGACGGGAGCTGAAAACAYRAAACACAGACATCGTGGCAATCCCSACCGCTTTCATTTGTGMCATTTTATTCCCGGTGCCCTTTGTGTGCGATATTGGTGGCGAGGAGGTGAAAACTTCCCCGAGCCCTGCGCCTTTTCAGAGTAGACAGAAGGGTGGAAAGCTCGCTCAAATATTGCGATTAAAACCGGTATTAGCGCGTATCATGGCTGGAGTCAGACAAAGAGTGAAACATTGCCCSTATGGATTGGTCTTTTCACGAGTCGTGTCTTCAGCAATTAGGCTGATATTTATGGCAGTTACTGTACTCTGCACTCGGMTGATTTCTTCTTAATTATTACTTTTTTGGCTCTCCGGCGTTATTTGTTCTTGTTGTTGACCACATCCTTCTTTTGTAAGTGGAAATCTGGATGTTCAATTATGATGCAGATCTGCAACTCATTAGCAGCAAGCTTTGGTGCTGTGGCCATTTGAAGAATGAAGAATTCTGTCATTTAACTTGTGGGAACTTCTGGCAATGTGTATATTCTGGGGTGGGCAAAAAAACCAAAACCCAGAAAGTTTGTTTTTAGAGATAAACAACGACATCAAAACCTCAAATCCTTTCAGAGTAGGGTTTTTCCCCAACAGAAAAAAAAAAAAAAAAAAAAAAAAAAAAAAAAAAAAAGGAGATTCAAACTGTGCCCGGGATAGAGGAATATGAATAGAGAGAGGTGCTCCATGAAAGCACAAGTTTCCTTTGGATTTGGTTTGTTCAAATCAGCCCAAGGTCAGTCCCTGCCAATTATTGCCCCTCTTCAGTTGCTCTCTGGACATTAATAAAAGCATCTGCTGTATGAACCAGGAATCCAGTTTTGGACTCCCAAAGCAAGGAGTCGGGGTGTTTCCCCCCTCTGGGATGAATTTTAGCTCATGAGTCTGTGTGCTCCATCTCATTGCTCCTCTTGAAATGTGCCCATGATGAAGGATTAGTTTGGGACTTGAGGGTCTAGATTGAAATTTTTTTTTACTTGAATAGAAATCTTAAATGCCTGGGTATTCCTGTGTTGTGTTAACCTGAAGACACCACTGGTTTTCTGTGTTGCCGATTTTTGCACTTTTCCTCTTTGCTGGAGGGATGTGAAAAAGGTTTGTGGTGTGGGGAGGCTTGAAAGGTCTTTGTGAGAGCAAACAGACAAATAAAGTCACCTTTTCCTTCAGGAAAGGAAGCAGCAGGACATTCACTGCCACACCTGACCCCTCCTCAACACAGAAGTTGATATTGAGTTTCTCTGCACCATTTCYGTGGCTGTCAGAGATGAGCAGAGATAGATCTTCAGTTCGCCTCGGCACAGCTCAGTGGTGGTGGTGGGGATKGGGAATGGCAGAAATGAAATTGCCTCAAGATTTGCTGATTTTTCTTTACATTTGTAAGTCTGAAGCAAAKATCTGGGTCGCAGATTTCTTGTTTGACCTTGGGCACCTTGTCCAGCCATGGTGAGCCCCAGTCTCCTCCCCCCAGGCAGAAGCTGTGGCTCCTTTTGCTTTTCCAGAATGTGCCTAAAAGCCACTAAAGATTGCAAAGAGCTCAGAGGCTGCTTTAAATAAAGCTTTTGGGGTAGAAAGGAAGAAATCTGAGAATATCTCCGATGCCCGTGCTTAGCCAACCTCTACAGAAAAACAACTAATCTTATTTATATCTGTTTATACCTATTTGTTTTTCTTCCCCAAATAGAAACAAAACTCTTCAGTGGCACTCAGGCTCAGCTGTGCAGYGCCTTGTGTGCCAAACTGATACTTGTAGGTGATATCTGAGTATTTTAATCAAAAATAATTCAGTTAAACACTGCAAATGTCTTTGCACTGTGAAATTATGCACTTGCAAGTTGTGAATTTATATTTCTGGGGTCTCCATTCGGATGACTTTGAATTTGGATGCTCATTTACTGCAGGCAGGGGTGGTGGATCCACTGATTGGGTAATTAGGGTTTGATGTGCTTATTTCCTCATGTTTTCATGGACTGTGCCTGTACAAATTAAGGCACAATTAGGGTGTTTGATGCYTTTTTACATGCCAGATGCTGTGCCTACCCTTTGACAAACCTGAGGGTAAAGCCAATCTGYATTTCTGTGATGCCATTACAGACAAGTTGGGCAGTTTTTCCCTTCCARCCTGGACCAGTGTGTCCTGGTAGAGCTCACAGCGTGGTTTAATGGGAGAGAAACTGGTTGGGTGTTTGGATTTGATGCCCACTTGTAAGGACACAAAACCAGAACAAGCTGAACCCAGAAAGAATCCCTTGCATACAAAAAAAAAGCTGTGGAAAAGGCAGAATTACTCCAAAAGGAGCCTGACATGTTATTAAGAGATTAATGCACTCTTGTGATTAGGATGGAGCCATTGGTCTGCAGTCGATTTTCTGTTCAGATCAACAAACCTCGTTCTCTGGTTATTTACTGGAGRAAGGCTCCTATAAAACACCAGTGCAGAGTTTGTTGTGTGCCTCCATCTGACTCACAATTTATAAATAATGGCTGTGTTTACAAGGAACCATGAGCAAAACTCTGCCGGGTGAGGCAGTGCCGAAGCTCAGACACTTTAATYAGTTCTTACTCAATAGTTGGTACTCAACAAAACCCAGCCTGGTGCCAGCAGAGTCTGGTGGTTCTTCATGAGGTGYTGGGATAGTGACCTGCTTTGACTGCTTTTTCTGTGTTGGAAAGCTCACATGGGGAAGYTCTGTGGGATTCTGTGAGCTCTGGACACTGACAGGGAAGAGCAAAGCTGCAGTTTGGGCCTTTCCTCTCCTCTTCCCAGTCAGATTGGCATGTTGGAGAGCTTAAAGAAAAGAATCCACTGGCAAAGCCCAGCAGAACACATCTAATCTTTGATTTGTGGGGTTTCACTGGCTTTCAGGCCTGTTTTTGACAATCCCAATGCCCAGGCTGGGGAATGGAGATGCCCTACAATGGGGTCACCTCCTGGAGAACACCCCAGCCTTGAAACACCAAAATCTAAAGACATCCTTTGGAGGAGCAGTGCTGGGGAGGGGATTTCTGTCCCTGAGCAGAGGGAGGAGCACTGGAAACGTGCTGGGGGAATGGATTGGGGACTGAACTGGGAGAAATACCAGAGCTAAAAGTGCTCGTTTCTTACACAAGAGCTCTTGTGGTAATGCATTGACCCAAAGGCAGCTTGAGTGTAAACAACTAATTGTAAAGGTCGAGTGATTATTTTCTAGTTTTCATTTTGAGCTAGATGGTGAAATGTTTACATCTCCTATAGATATGATTGATGTGGAGAGCAAACAAGAAAAAAAAATCCTTTGCTGGGTCAACAGGTTACTTAGAAA
Organism: Malurus melanocephalus; assembly: GCF_030028575.1. Classification (NCBI taxonomy): domain Eukaryota; kingdom Metazoa; phylum Chordata; class Aves; order Passeriformes; family Maluridae; genus Malurus; species Malurus melanocephalus. The sequence goes on from NW_026623639.1 coordinate 106,154, forward strand.
TGTGTAGAAAGGTTAATCCCAAAGCTTCTGTCCTTCTTAAGTGACCATTGTTATTTATGTATTCATAACCCTGGAAAAATCATAAAGACCTTTCCCCCCACTCCAGGAAGTTATACTGATGCATTTACCTGTTACAAATGACTAACTAAAGTAATCCACGATTTTTATGACCTCTCACTGCACTTTCAAATGAGGTTTTTTCCTTTGTGAGAGCTTGCTGAGGTATTACTTTCTGCTCAGGTGTAACTGAAATCCTGGGTCATCCATTCAAGAATGWTGTTGCCTGTGAGATATTAATTGCTTCTCAAACCTCAGAGCTGCTCCAACTTCCAAAGGTTAATGGAGCAGATAGATTTAGGACATGTTCCTAACCACACAGGTTATCCTCCCTTCCAGAAATACGACACCCACTGGAGATGGCTCATTCATTTTTATTGTTTAAAATGTAATGAAGCGTGGCATCTATAATCCACTGGCTGGGAACATCTCACCTGCAGAAGAAGGGGTGATGATATGGAAGTGTTTCAGTGGGTGTTGGCACACCCAGCTTGGATTTCTGATTGCATTGCCCTCAGCTGGCACACTCGTGCTTTCCTGGGCTGTCAGAGACACTCAATAAAATTCACAATTAAATGTTCATTCTTTAAATATCACTGGGTCAGAACCATTGAGCTCCATACCAGAAAATTCTCCATAACAGCACCAACAAATTCCTCATGAGAACTTCTCAAGCTCCTCCTAATTTTCAGAAGTTACCTGAATCCTATCTATCATAAAACAGCTGCTAAGGTTTGATAAATATTCAATAAACCCCAGGATTTACTGGGAAGATTCATGAGGGTCCCCTCATCCCTCCCACATGCCCTGTGGGCTCTGGAATTTTAGAAATATTTGCACAGTTTGTGTGTGGGCAGGATGTGGGGACACGTGGCTGCCCCTGGTGAGGGAACCTCAGCTTTTCCTCTTTGGCTGACACAAATGGAAGCAGCAGTTTGGTTGTTGCAGCCCTCTGTGTCCTGAAAACATGACCAAGGAGGTTTAAATCTGCTTTACATCAGTTAAAAGCCATATCYGTTTAACCAGTTTATGTTTTGACTRATAAATATTATCAAWGTTGTGTKCAAAAAGAACARAAATACTTTTTCTGGCTTTTTGGTGTCCATCAGTCAAGTCAAATATTTGAATTATGATATAAAAGYGTAGTCCCTGTTGGTTTTATAACTGGTTATATTAAGAATAATGATGGAAGATCTTTTCAAAGGGATAAGGAAAACAAAAAAAGAGAACTTTGAACTTGATTTGGGAGAGCTCCATGCAAGCATTAAGCTTCAGGTGCCATCCCAGGGAAATCAGTCACATTCTGTGCAAAGGCAGGTGCCACMCAGACCCTTCTCTTTCATTTACAGGTRAAGGCCCAARTAAATATTGCCCCCAAAGCTGGCASTGATTTTTTTTCTGRGRGATTTCTCCTCCTTCCCYCATCCACAGACAGGACCAGTGATAAGACCACAGTGATCTCAGCTGCCCACAGAGAAGGATGGAAAATTGTGAAACTCCTCAGGGTCTCCTCTTGTGGAAATTCAACCTTCCAGACTCCAGAGCTGAGTGCCCCACTGTAAAATAGGAAGAGGGAACTTTACACCTTAATCACAGGGYGAGACTGAGGATGAAAATATTTTAATTTTTCGGGCACGGTAAATGGCAGATGAGYAGATGCAGAGATTGGGAGCACCCAGAACAGATCCATTTTGCTGTAGGGTCAGGAAGGAGGGGGGTGAAGGGTTGGGCAGGACAGAGTAAGATCTTTGCTGCTCCTGATCCACTCTGAGCTCCTCTGCAGCTACTCCAGGGTTATACACACCACAAGAGAGAACAGTTGTTTAACAGAATTGCTTCACTMCTGCATTTGGATTAATTGAATCCTGTGCAGGCCTTATCAGGAAGAGCTGTCAGCAAAGAATTCCAATAATCCAATCAGGRGGTCACGAGTGCAAGAATAAGTATCTACAAATCGGATTGAGAGAGCCAAACCTGAAGCCAAGCAATATTCCAGAGATGACAGRACAGATGATTTCACCACATTGCTGATATAATTAATGGAGATTGATAAGTTCATCACAGCACCMGTGTTTTGTTTATTGTGCTGGAAAGGTGACAATCTAAAATCCTGATTCAAAAGACAGCAGAACAAACCAAGAAGTGTAAATTGGGTGGTAATAGCAGCTAAACAGTCACGATTCTCATGTTACAGTCTGTGCCATTTTATGAATATCAAGGATTTTTAAGGAGGTGTCCAATGTTAAGCAYCAGGTGAAGCTCAAAACCAGCTGATAATGGAGCTAGAATTTGTTAAAAAAATATAAAATCATTGGTCATGGACTGCTTGTGTCAGTCACTTAAAAATAACAGCTATTCTGCAGTGCAGATATTTGGGAATATTGTTTGTATCAAACTGCTCCTGGGAAGAAATATTTCAAGTGGATGAGTCAAACCTTACTCACTTCTTGTTGTGTGTTTCCTGTTGTATTTATCAGAGAAGTCTCTTAATCTGAGCTGTCATGTAAGAATGAGGCTCTCCACAGGTGAATGAATACAGAAGTCCACCTTGCACGCTGGTTTCACCTGTCAGTTTGCTGATTTAATTTTTGGGATGGTTTTTTTGGGTTTGTTCTTGTATGAAGAGACAGCCTCAAAAAGAGAACTGCAGTGTGTGCTCAGGGCAGGGTGTGACTGGGAAAAGCATTGCCCCAGGTGAAATCCAGCAGCACAGAGCTGGGAATTCTGCTCTGCAGAGGAAAGGAGTGGAGCTCAGTCAGAGCAGATTTAAGTCTGGGAGCTGCTGATGTGAAACTCAGTTCTGTGATGTGATCTGGCACTGCAGCTCTTCTCTCACTCTTATAGAACAATCCCAATTTCCTGACATGGAGTATTTCCCTACACATCCACCCCGTGCCYGTTTAATTGCTGTGTCTGGGTTACAAACTGGTGTAAGATGGCATCATCTGCATGTGCCMATAAAACAGAATGAACTGAAGGTGAGAACAARTGAAAAGTGCTCAGTTCAACTTCCCTCACACAGGAATGACTGGGAGCAACTTTGTGATTTAAGSCAGTGTGACTGAGAGTTGATTTGGGCTCTTGCTGACAGCAGAGAGGCTTTCCTGAGCCCAGAGGTGCCYCTCCATTGTAAAACCTTGTATTTCTAACCTTTAACATCTTACCAGGAGTACTGTCCRTTGCTTTCACATCATTATCTGAGTTTAAATACCTCTCATCTGAGCTTAATCTTTAAACCTCGCTTAGTGCTACCTTCATACTTAATCATTCTCCTGCTTTGCAAAGCACTAGGGCATCATTCCGATGATAAATTTCAGCTTCATCAGCTACTGACCCACATATGCTCTGCAACTGCTTGTCCCCACAGGTCCCGGGGTAATGTTATAATTAAAGAGCAGCTGCTGGCACATATCGGCTCCATGGGCTCTGTCATCAAAGGGCAACTGATGGCCCACATTAACTGAATGGATCTCGGAGGAATTTTAGTGACAGAAACCCAACTTTTGTCTTCAGGAGGAATTACAGCACATCTGCCTTGTCCTGGTGTTGTGCCTCAACCAGCTCTGCCTGTAGGTTTTGCCATGAGGTTTTGGAGAGCACAGGGACCTCCATCCATCCCCACCAGGCTGCTGATTAAAGCTAAATAGCTAAGAAATCGAAAAAGTCATTTTACAAATCAGCAAAAATGGATACAAGCAAATAATCTTGTGTTTGGTGTATGATTAACCCATGGAATTTACTGCAGTAGGATATTACTGAGGCAAATAGTTTAGTAGGATTTAGGGATTAGAGAGATGAATAAGAAGARCATTTACTGGTTACCTTCTCTARGTTTGGGAAAGGTAATTTCTTCCCRGTGCAASTCGATACAAGAGTTCAGCAAACAATCCCCAGCATGAGGACAGGCAGCATCTCCTCCACTCGTGTTTCCAGGGGTCTCCAAGAGAAGGTGTTTCCTTYCTGGAGCAGGATGATCTCTGCTGCAGGATGATCTTCTGCTCTCTGCTGCAGAAGGATGATTTTGTTCCTGTTCTCAGGTCAGGACTACTCCACACCTTCAGCAGTTTGGAGCTTTGCCCTCCCACCTTTTTTTATTCCTTTCTGAATTTCAGAAATTTGATGCTGTCCCCAGTGATCTTTATGAGCAATGGGCAAACTCGTTTATTATAAAGGAGTTAACAAGCCCAGGTTTGTGTTTAACTGTCCCACTGTAACCTGCTGGGGAGCAGAGCTGCACTCCAAACATAACGACCTCTTAATGCTTCTTATTTATTTATTCAGGGGCAGAATAAACAGCCTAGGCCAGAAGCTCTGTGGATACATCAGCCTGCCCCCAGCAGCAGGATCTGCTGGAATCAATGGGCCTTTGCTGATTTACATCCCCTGAGAATCTCCACCTAAAATAAATTCCAGCCAGGAGGCAGGAGATACATGGATATGTAGAAATCAGATAAATTGGTGTGTTTGTATGACACTCAGACATTTCAGGGTCAGCAGCAGGTACAGAAATCAGAGTTCCTTTAAAAGGAGACTTAACAACCAATCCAACTTATTAAGGCTGATTTATGTTTGTTAAAAAACAGTCAGGTGACAACAGCCTGATGCATATCTGTATTTGCTTTGGTGTAATCCTGCATTTTTGTTTTGCAGCTCTGATGTCTCACTGTTTTCAGGTCAGAGTCTAATTTCAGCTGTCCCGAGGAGGGTGGTGTAGAAGCACAGCCCTGTTTTGTGTGCGTGCACAGAAAAAAAAACAGATTTTGCAACATCAAACCTCTCCACACTCACAGCAGCTGTAAACTGCCCCGKCCACCTTAAAAACAACAAAATACCTTTAAATCAAAAACTTGCAAAATGCTCTTYAAACTGCCAGCCCAGCCAGGCAAGTTTTAATAAGTTGCAATAGTCCTGACTTTTCCTCCCTGACTGAGGTCAGTGATCAGAAAACTCACGCAGGTTTTGCTCCAAGTGAAATGAAAATGCATCCAATTCTCATCCAATTTCCATGGCATGTGCACAACTGGATTAAGATGAAATAGGTGGGTTTCTGCTAAGGAACGTTAGCATTGTATATTTTAAATACACACTCTTAACTAACTCATTTCTCTGCTGCTTTTCCCCCTCCCTCAGGATAAAAGAACAACCCAAAACTTTGAAAACAACGATTTTTGTGGGGTTTAGTGATGTAGCCTTGTCCCTTAAGCCATGACTACTGTACTATGACTTATTATAATGCTGTGCCATGAAACACCTCATAAAAATGTTATTTCCTCTGCTTTCTTCTGAACCTTTACAAGAAAATTGCTTTCAGTCTGCTCAAATCCTGTTACTTTTCATAACAACCTCTCCTAAATAAAAGCAGTATAATTAACTCAGGTTGATAAGAACAAACCAGAAAAATAAGTAAGATGTTTAACTTTCTTCCCAACTATTTTGTTTATTGCTYTGTCACTTACCAAAGGTTGGAAGAAAAAAAAAAAAAAAGTAATTGGATGGTTTATCATTTGTGACCATTTAAAAGAATAAATGACCTGAATCAAAGGTCAAAGCCTTTGTGCTTTCTGCAGTAGAGAGGTTTTTGTTTTGTTTTCCCCTGAATCTTTTTATACTGGAAAAAAAAAAAAAAGTAGAAGAAAAAAATTAAAGCAGAGTGAAATAAAAATCCCCCCTGCGCATGTTCACGCACGACGTGGCTCTGAAAGGCCCTTTACAGCTTCTGATTTAAATGCCTTTTTTTCCTTAAAGCTTGCAAATATCAACAACATTCCTGCACACTGTAATCAAATACTTTCCCAAAAAGCCATGGAATGTGCCATAATTTGTCAAAGATCCTCACTGACAAGTTTTTAGTAAAGTCCACTACAGCAAACCCTCCTCGGCCCCCTTGACCCACGTAGCAAGAGACCTTTGACCCTATTTGGGCCTCTTTTATGAGCTTCTTTCACTCTGACCAGATGGCTAAACTATCAAAGGTTTTTATGAGTAAAAACTGCTTTTCAAACTCACAAGTTGTATATTTCTCTCCATGTTAATGTGAACTATCAACCCAAAGGCTTTAAATTGAAAACACAAAAGGTGCGGTGCAGCTGCCGCATTGTGCCGGCTGGGTGGGGATGTTTGCAGAGTAAACAGCTGATGGCCACATGAAGACAGTTTAAGGCCAAATAGTTTAAAAAAAAAACACCCATCCAAAACCTAATAAATTATTTGTGCCCCGGATATTGTTTGGAGCCTCTAAACGGGCTGTTTGCATATTCATTCACAGCCCACCCTCCTCCCTGCCTGCAGAGCACTACCCCGACTGGCAAATTAGGACTAATTAGACCAAATTGTGTCAGAAACAAAAATAGAGAGATTACAGACTTCTCAATCAGTTTGAATTTCAATGCAAACATCTCTCAACACCTGGACATCACGTTCTGAGAGCCAACTGAACTGTCTTGTCCCTTGCTGTYTGTGTTCTCCCAAAGTAGTGCTGGGGATGATTTTTGATCTGAGATCATCAGTGCAGATTTGTGGTTACTGTACAGTTCAGATTTTTTTTTTTTTTAATATAACATACTCATATATATCTTTTATATAAACTATTAAAATACTGAATGTGTTTGACAGCATTGCTCTTCCTGTTTTTAACAGTTATTTACCAGTTTTCAAATCATGATCCTATAAATCACAGAGAGATTAATAAAGAAAAATCACACCCTCCTATGCTTTCCCAAGAGAACTAGGGAATATAATCTGCTCTTYCTCTTTCTTGCAGGTCTCCAAGAGCTCTTTTTTAACCCTTCCCATTCTGGCATTCCATTCTCTCCATGGAATATTTGTTTTGGTAATGGAAATTCATGTATTGGCCTAGTGGGAGAACGGCACATTTGGGAGCAACTCCGTTTAACATTCTTAATGAAATTACTTTTATGCAAGGTGTTTCTTGAATTCACTTGGAAATGAGGGGCTTAATTGGCTGTGTATCTTTTTGAGTCAGATATCCTTTCCTCTCACTTAAAATCACAAAAGGGTTTTGTTTGAATGGAAACAGCGGTGCCCAAGTAGGATAAAAGATAAATATGGAAAGCAATCCCTACTTTAGTGAAACCAAGGTGTCTGGTAACACCAGGCTGGCAGATCACGTGGTCATCCCACATCCTGAAATCCCACATCCTGAAATCCCAAATCCTGAAATCCCACATCCTGAAATCCCAAATCCCAGGATTTGGCCAGGGCTGTGTCTCCTCCTCAGTAGCTGTTCAGTCCTACTGTACTTGGAGCTGTCAGTCATGTCAGCACGTGTTGCAGGAGAACATCCTGTACAGAAAAAGAGATGTAAAAATGTGTCAATTTTTCTCATACCTGAGAGGAAATCAGCTTATCCCAACCTTCTGTCTAAAGCTTTTCACTTTCTCAGATTTCTTTCCATGTGACTTGTTAATCCATCAGTCTTGTTTATCCGACCAGGTTTATTAATGACAAATGTTGCTGGCCTTGCTGAGTTATGACTGTAAACTGAAAGAATATGAGGGCCAAGGTGAAAAGGTGATTTCTTTATAACAGCTGTAATTTATCCTGGGCTTTGGCCAGGCCTTTGATTTTGGACTGGCCCTGGATATAGTATTCCTACTGATTGCATTAGAATAGCCCTCAGGGGTCATGCTGAATTCCAGGGCCCTGGAACCAGTTAGAAGAATGGAAGATGACCATATGTGCAGGGTTAGGGAATGATAATAAGGTGCAGCACAATACCAGCCCGGGTGTTGTGGAAATCCTCTGCTCTGCCTTCTGTAGGCTGTCATTCATATCAGCATTGCACGAGAAATGCATCCCAGCTTGGGCAGGGGGAGGAGAAAAGAAAGCAGGAAAAAAGAAATTAAGTGTCTTAGTTAGGCCTTGGGTTCATTAAATGTCCCCTGCAATGAGAGGGTTTGAGTGTCTCGTGTTTCYCCTGTGAAGGTTTTTCAAAGGACAGGAGAGACCAGAGCCATCTAAAGCAGCTTCAGAAATTGTTGTCCCCTGATATCCCTTCCTGTGCAAAAGCCATCCTGTCCTTGTCCCACAAAKAAAGAGGAGATGGAGAACATGAGGRTCTCATCCCTGRCTGTCCTRAATCCAGCCTCAGGATTCCCATGGCATTGTCATTGTCATTCCCATGGCTCTGCTGTCACAGGCAGGGCTGGGCTGCCCAGGGTGCCCCAGCCCTGGAGAATTCTCCTTTTGCCAGCCTGCCTGAAACCACGTCTTAACCATCCTTTCCTCTTGAAACTGTTTCACTTTCCATGGATTAATTAGGGTTTAAAATGGAGTTGTAAAAACAGCACAAGAATGTGTGTAATTTTCCTAGCTAGAGGTTRGGGCACTGTGTTGGAAGGGTAAATGAGGATGGGGCGCTGCTCTAGCAAATATTTGCATGATTTTTATTAAGCAGTCACAGAGAGCTTATACAGGAACAAACATTATTGTTTAATGTCCTGTTCTGAACTGCAAATCACAAGAAATTACGGGAAACAGGAGGTCTGGGCTCGCCTGCCCTCGAGTCAGCTGCATTTAGACATTGTAGGTGCAAACATCTGATCCCACTGCAGTGACACACAGCGCTAGGGACAACTTCTCCCAGGTGTGGGATTGCCTTTGAAAGGGGCTCAGTGCACCTCTTAAAGCACTTTTTATGAACTGTTGACAATTGCCATTATTTTTCAGGCATGGCTGGTTGCACTGTCACTCTTGGGCTAGTTCTGGGTTAACTGGTGCTCTCTGCTGCCTGCAGAGGCTTTGGCCAGGGGGATGCTGTACCTGAGCTCCAGAGAGCACAGCTGGGGTCTCTGTCAGGGCAAAGCTTCACTTGTGGGATCACAGAAAGCTGCTAATCCTGCTGCCTGTCACCGAGGGCTGCTGTGGCTGTGATTTGCAGCCAGCCTCTGGCTCAAGTCACTGTTTCCACACCAGTCAGGCCTTATTAACACCCAGCATGGCCTCAGCTCTTCCTTGCATGTGCATCTTGAGGCCTCTGMAGTGGTTTATCATAACTATTCATTAACTTGTTAATGGTCCAGCTGTAATTAATAAATTAAAATGGCCCAGGTTTTATCTAATGTCAGTATGAACGTGCTTTTCTTCACCTGATCATCCTCCAGAAGTGCAATAAATGCTGCTCCTGATCAGTGTTCATCCTCTCCCCTCAAAGTGCAACAGTTGGATCAGGAGGGAGACATTGGGATGGTCTGAGAGGTGGGAAGGAGAGGTGAGCCTTCATAAGGCTCTTGCTGCAGGAATTCAACTTACAAAGACACTCAGGCCTCTGCTTCTGTGTTCTTCATGGCCAAAATTTTATAAAATACAGCCTTCAATTCCTTTGTATTGCACAACTAACAGCAAGGCATCAATCTGCATTAGCAGAATACAAGTTATTTGAAATTCCTTTATTAAGTATGGAGAGGCTATGGGGTTTTATCTCAAAACCCACTTTCAATTTCTAATGATGAACAATAATATTTTTTACGTGTCCTTTCAATTCCTAATGATGAACAATAATATTTATTTATGTTTCCTTTCTGAGCTGTGTTCCATGCAATTACCTGCAATACTGAGAGTCTAAAAGCACAGAAATAAGGTGTATCTGGGTATTAGTTAATTAAGAAGCACTAAAATCAGGTTTTTTTGCAACAATTCTCAGCCCAACTAGAGTGAGCACCACTGCAGTGAGGTGCTGCTGTATCCCCAGAGCATGGCACCACTGTGGCAGAAACAAAAAGCCCCTGAACACGAGCAGGGCAGGCTGGGACTGGCAGAGCTGGGCTTTGTCAGGACAAGGAGTGTTGACTGACAGATCCTTGCAGGGCTGCCTGGTGCAGTTTTCTGCCTGTCCCCATGTCATTCTGCCTCTGCCTCGGTGATAACTGGCTGACAGAGAGGTGGGAGCAAACAGAAAAATAATGTTCCAGGTAGATCCATTTGTCAGCCTGCYGTGTGCTCTGTGAGACTGCTGCTCGTTTGCCTAAAAATGTGGCACTGCTCATTGAAACAGGCACTAGAAAGAGGAATAATGAAATTGGGTCCTTGGGTTTGGTCCAAGGAGAGCTGGACAGAGCCCTGGGATGAATGAGGTGAAGGGAAATGAAAGCCCTCCCCAGGTAACAGAAAAACAGGTAACTGGTTTTATCAGCACATCTGACGTGCCACTGGCCCCACTTGCAGAACGCTGACCTTGTGTCAAACCAGATGATCCCACTGACATTTTCTATTTCTGGAAATGATTAATCTGTTTGGAAAAAAGGTCAGTGAAGAAAAGCCTTGAAGTTTCCTCCTACATTTGCATTGATTTCTCAAAGATTGAGTTACGTTTCCCATTTGTTGGGGACTGAGAACTTGCCATTCAAAGAAGTTCTGATCCCAGTGCTCTGGGACGTGCTTTGTGAGCATAGAAGGGGCTGCCCAGGGAGGTTTGGAGTCCCCATCCCTGGAGATGTCCAAGGAAGGATGGGATGTGGAACTCAGACTGAAAAAATGAGCAACTGTAGCTTCGTTTTTACCTTCACATCCACTCTGGACAGCAATCACATCCCAAAAGCCATGAGATGCCTTCTTTACCCCACAGAATGGCAGTCTGGGTTCTCTTCAAATTTGTTTGCATTTCATTTTTTTCCAGCCTGTTCTGAGCTATAAATACTCTCAGGAGCCATTAGGCTCCTATCAGATACTTTCATATTTGCCCTTCTTTTGGCATTCCAGTCCCCAGCTGAATCTGATAAGCAAACCAGTCACTGCCATGTCAGCAAAGAAGAGCAACATTGTACCTTAATATTTGTCATCATTACCCAACACACCCATGCAGAGCAAGCTGTGAGGAATGCAGGTTTTCATGCTTTATCAGCTGTAACTAAACATCTGCTTACAAAAAAAAAATGAATCACTCAAAGTTAATGAAGGTTATGATTTCATATAATCCTTTTCAAGCAAAACAAATTCCACTGGAAGAATATAATAGATTAACTGTGGAACTGAATCAATTGAGGTTTTGCCATCAGTTATTTATAACCCATCCGGTTTCCATTTGAAGCTCAAACTTTGTTTTGTCATTGCCAGCAGGACTTTTGCATTTCTCTTTAAATGTGCTCGAATGCGTTCATTTGGTAGCTTCCTAGAAACATAACCACTGCTTTAGTTGGGAGTTCAAGCAGATCAGTTTATGTTACTGGAACACTGTTTTTRACAAGTGAAAATAAAATGCAGATAKTCCTTAAATTCTWGTGTGCAATGCCTGACAGAGGCTGCAGAGGCAGAGGAACGTGACCTTCTGGAACCTCTCCATCAGCAGATCTGAACTATTTCACACCCAGCAGGAAGATCTTGGCAGTGCCAGGGTGAGGAAGGAAGTCTCAATTTCCCTTTTGAGACAGGAGGAGCTGAGGCACTGTGCTGTGCAGAGCTGCTGAAATGTGCAGGGACATCTGAAATGGGCAGTGCTGTGCTGGGCAGGGGRCAAAGAGCTCCAGGGAAGCCAAGGGCAAAGGAGAAGGACAGAATTTTAGGAGGGAGAAAAACAGGGAGAAAGTGCTTTCATGAAGCCTTTGAATTTTATTCCCTATCAGATAATTATTTGTCTTAATGTAACTGAGTATTAATTTCATTTCAAAAGCAAAACTAAATCGAACTGCTTGCTTTTTCAGAATGCTGCTCTCTGCACTCCTGAGTCTGGGTTTTAGCAGACTAATGGGATCAGTCATCCCCTACTTAAATACATCCTGGACAGCATTCCAAGGAGTGTCATTGTTTGTGTCCACACTGGGCTGTCCCCCTTTTTTAGCATCTCTGAAAACAAGGGAAGAGCCTGGAGCTTCTGTCAGTCCCACAGAAGCATCTCTCCCATCACACTGGCCATGGCCTGCTCTCCTTGATTTCTCTGAGCTCATTGTGGGGTTGGCATTTAGGGCCCCAAATTCAGTTCAGTTTGCCCAAACCCTCCCGTGCCCATTGCTGTGGCATCAGCCCCACTCTGTGGCATCAGCCCCACTCTGTGGCATCAGCCCCACTCTGTGGCATCAGCCCCACTCTGTGCAGCTCCCAGGGCTCATCACCAGCACGGTTGTGGCATATCCAGTGCCACGAATTTAATGAATTTAATCATCCTAGTCGTGTACTATGAGATCCCCTGAGAAAATGAAGGGAAATGGGATGTATTTCCTGTTTCATGCTCTGTTACAAGCATTGTTTGCATCCAGCAGCACCAAATGATATGTGTTGAAAATCCAATTGCTAAGACACTCGGCCAAGATCAAGAGAGATTTTGCTTAGGAAAACAAGAAATTAAATCCAGATTTTTCAAAGATGCATGTGARTTCCATCCTGCCAGTCTGGGCTTATCCACTCGTGTTGGACGGGGTGAGGGACAGCCATGGCCAGCTGGATTGGGAATGGGCAACAGGAAAAGCCTGGGAGTGCTGGGAGCAATGCATCACAGCCTGTTGCTCCTCAAGTCTCTAAAAACTCAAATAAAACAAGAGATAACTCATATTAAATAAGAGACATTGGTGTTGGATGCACAGCAATTCAGGTCTGACCCCCAGAGCAAACTGAAACTTCCTAGGGGAGAAATCCCAGAGCCTCAGCTCTGTCCTCTCATGCTGTGATGTAAATCCAGGATAGTTTGCTTTGGTAAACCAGAAGAAAGCCACTGAAATGAATCATTTAATGAGCAAATGCAAAAGCAAATGGATTCAGGATCTTTCTGGAAGGAGAATAYGAGCAGAAAAATCAAATTGCTTTGACGGCCCCTTTTTGCTGGATAAAGTTTCACATCCTTCCAAAAGACACACAGTTGTCTCCTGTGTGTAGCAAAGATTTCCCTCTTCTTTCACAAAGCATGACTTATTTTTGTTTTTCCCAGCTGCTGTTGTAAAATCTGTTATCTTTAATGTATTACCCTGAAAAACAACACACCTTTGAGAAGACCAGTGGACTGTGACATAATTAGATGCAAAATGCACATCTAAAAGCTGTTTACTTCCTGTAACACCAGGATAACTACTAATGAATCACTGACTCTGGGGATTCTCAGTTTGTAACTGGATACTCCACAAACTTCTTATCAGATCAACAATGATTTCTGTCAAAAAAGGGGGGAAAAAAAGAAAAGTGGGGGTGGGCAGGTTTTTGTTTTTTTTTTCCTTGAAACCAGAGTTTAGCCTTATATGCACCAATTCTAAAGCATTTTTAGCATGTCAGGCAGAGTAGTCATGGTGAGTTTGAAGGGATAAGGGAAGATAAAGTGTATCAAAGCAGGATCTGACACTCGTGATGCTATGCAGACCTTTCTTTCTGAGAGCATCTCGCAGGCTGGACTGACAGCAGGGATTAATCCATGCAAAGGCAATAAACAATGGCTGGAGTGGGGCTGAGGTCTAACACCTGGATGTTGTGTTAGCGGCGGAGCTGAGGGTGAATGGATCTGATTCTGGCACTGCTGCTTTGCCAGCGGCAGGTAAGACCGCTCAGACCTCTTTGGCAAAAGGATTTTTTTCCCTTTTTTCCTGCTTTTTGCCCATGGAGAAGCCTCAGGCTGTGTGATGCAGATGAAACGTTTCGGCACGTTTCATATGGCACTGCCAGGTACTGTTGCTGTTGGCCAGACAGCCGACATAAAAGAATAGATACAAAACACACAAAAAGTGGGTGAAAAAACAGAAAGAAAGAAGGACTTTATTGTGGGACAAGCCTCTTTTATTTACTTTAGCAACTAGTGCATACATTTGTGTCAAACACACATTAGTCAGTGAGACTGTCACTTTCTACTCAACAGCATAAAATTAGTAAGTTTGCAAAAGCTGCAGTATTAGTAATGTTTATAATTATAAGCCACCTGCATTATCAATTCTACATTCCAACCTTCTTTTTCTCAGCCAAAAACATTGCGTTTTATTCCATACAAGCTGTTAACACTCCCTACAAGGTATGGCAGCTCCAGCGCACGACGGACGTTCTGTGGTTCTCTCCAGACCAGTGTTTATGCAGGATTCAGCACTCCCCGGCTGGGCAGGGGCTCCTCGGGGATTTTGGGGTGGTCCCAGGGGTTTGGCCGCGTTTCCTTTCCCAGGGTGGGCAGTGGGGACCCCTCCCCACATTGCGGGGCCGCGGCTCTGGGGCCATCGCGGGCATTGTCCCCATCAGAACYGCRTTTGTCACATCCACTCRAGCGTGTCAGCCCTGCYCAGGGTGCAGGAGGGTCAGCACGAKGAAATCTCCCCCTTATCATCCRCGKGGTGACCATTTTTGGGTGTAAAAYTCRCCAGAAAGTTTKCCTGAAGAAGCSRCGAGGCCGCGGGACGGCGGAACCGCAGCAAGGTCACCGTGTGGGGGCTTCTCTCCATTTCTGACCTCATTTACTCTCCAGCATTATCTCTGACTCCTCAGGGTCAGCCTATGTAGGTCAGGGATTCATTGACATAGATGTTCATCTCCCTTCTTTACAAGGGGAAAGAGGCAGGGGGGAGAAAAGGGAAAGTGGCTTGGACAGACTGACAGAAGGGCCCAGAGCCATGTTCAGAAGGGATCCAGGGAGAGGAGCTGAGGTGTGGGGGGAACAGAGCTAAAGGAAAAGGGGTTTGAGCGATCCTTTGGGATAAAACCGGGAAAAAAACACTTGTGGGAGGCATCACACTGGTTTGGAAACGCCTCCACCACAATCTCCCTGGGATAGGCCTGGTCTTAGCAGAGAACTGGAGTCATGGCGCACACGGAGCACCAAGCTGGCTCCAGCTAGAGTTTCAGTAAAATTACTTGGAGAATTTAATCATCCTAGTCGTGTACTATGAGATCCCCTGAGGAAATGAAGGGAAATGGGATGTATTTGCTGTTTCATGCTCTGTTACAAGCATTGTTTGCATCCAGCGGCACCAAATGATATGTGTTGAAAATCCAATTGCTAAGACACTTGGCCAAGATCAAGRGAGATTTTGCTTAGGAAAACAAGAAATTAAATCCAGATTTTTCAAAGATGCATGTGARTTCCATYCWGCCAGTCTGGGCTTACCAACAGTGAATTAAATCAGCCTTTGACAAGGGTCAAGATAATTTTTGGCTGTAGTTGTCAGGAGGTAGAAATGGCCATTCCACTTTCACCTGTCTCATCTTGCTCCTCATAACTACCCAGTCCTTCCTCAGAAATAGCACAGGGAAATTTCAAATATATTGTTGTGAATGAACTGTTCTCCTCAGCTCCTGCAGAGGCATTAATTTGAATAAGTAGCTATGATATTTTTTTTCCTAAAATCACTTTCTCTGTCTAGACAAATAACACAATTTTGTCCCCTTCCTCTGATACTTGGCCCGTGTATTTAGATGTTACAGAAGAGATTTTGAACGCASTGAATGCTTGCCAGAGCCAAGGTCTGAGGCTGGTAGGCAGTGAGGGATCTGGAATACAGAAATCTGTCTAATTCAGTCCCACTCATGTGTTACTGGAAGCCTTTCTGCTAAATTCAGGCTTACGATCAGCCTGTTAATGTTTACAATGTGGCTCTTTTGGAATAGATGGGAAGGATTTGCAAAGTGAATGTGCCTATAAAATCTCTTATTTACATGCATCATTTGAGTGATTGTGTGTGCAGAAGGACAATGACGTGAGTTGTTTCCTATGCAGTGTATTCAGCAGTCTTTTTCATGCAGCAGCGTGGGCACAATGGGTTTTTAGGGGCATTCATCAGTGCCCTCCTCTGTAACCTGCCTCACAGAGTTTACAGCAACTTGATTTCAGAGAGGGYTCGATTTCCAGAAGAAAAGCAAAGAAAAAGTGCATTAAGAAAGKTTTGGAAATTTGGGCAGGAGGGGAATTTGCACAGATGGGCAGTGCTCAGCCTGGCAGTCTCTGGAGCCCATCCACTCCTGATTTGATGGCTGCACCTCTCTGGCCTTGGGGTATTTTTTTGCCCAGTTCCTTCAGGCATTTAAAAACCTGTTTCTAGCAATGAAGGCCTGTGCTTGGGAAGGGAATGTCCTTTCTGTGGTTATGAATAGGGGAATGTCTGATGGATGAGTCAGAAGCAGCCACAATTAAGTAGGRAGCACATTGCGAAACACCTCATGGTGCAGCAGGACCAGGAGCCCGCTGATGTAGGCTGAGCTTTGGTTTCACCATCTCATCACAGCTTAGGTACCAGGCTGTCCTTCCTCCTGTCTCATCCTTCCCTGAGGGCACGAGCGTGGTGGCTTTTTCCTCAGCGCCTGAAAATTTTGGAATAGAGATAATACATTCACAATATTGGCTGGATGCATCAGATAATGAAACCTCTAGGCTAAAGAACACCTAGAAGCAGAAACGGCAGATTTTGCTCACAAAATTGCATCTGTGATTTATTTCTTGATTCACCAAATATTGCTTCACAGGTCTCCAACATCTTTTGATCCAAATGTCCTAAACTGCTTTCCAAATAGGAAYTGCCAAGGTCTGGCAGCAGCCCTGGCTGGTGGATTCCCACCTTGTTCATTTACATTCACTGAATTACCAWATTAAGAAACAAAAAAAGCAAATGAAGTCTGTATCCAGCTCTGTTTGGTGATGAAACCTCCTTGTCACAGCAACAGAAATTAATCTTTTGTCAACAGCTCTTAAGGGGAGGGTTGCAAAGACCCCGAACTTCCTAAAGTGCGGAAACAGCCACGAAGCAGCAGAACTCTGACATCTGAATTTTAATACACCAACCCCTTAGGAAGCTGATCAGGAGGAGGAGGGGGGAAGTATTTGTGCAAAATGCTTTTATTTGACTGTTTTCTCCCCATTCAGGAAGAGTAGTTGCCCTAACAATGGCACGAATGTAGTGTATCCGTGAGTTGTATCCCTTGAACTCCAACTTACAGAACAAAAGACTTCTAAGAAGCATCCATGCAGCAGATGTTTAGTTATCTGAAGTGTCAGAATGCCAATTAGATATTGAACATGGCAGGAGGAGGGTGGAGTTTCCAAAACAAATGAATGATGAATAGGAACAGTTCCCGAGTTTGGTCTAAAGTCCTGCTGTTCTTTTGTAAAATGATTTGTGGCAAATTTGTTTTGTCACTGAGGCATAGTTCCCCTTCAGGATTTAAGTGATTTTTATAATCACTCCAAGGAAACTTCTTTTTTCAAAAATAAAAAAAAAAAAAAAAAAAAAAAAAAAAAAAAAAAAAAAAAAAAAGAAAGAATATGAGGATAAAATGCCTTATTTGTTATGAAGAACAGGCTCTAAAAATGAACATGTTTTAAAGTGTAACCAAATAATCCTGTCTTCCATGTGGTTCATACATAGGAGCTACTCCCCCGCAGTGAAATCCTAGCCTTGCATTGCAATAGAAAGGGGATTCTTTCTCAGGAGGGAGTGGGGGGGAGGAGAACATGAATGAATTCAGTGAAAATCGTTTGTTTCAGAGATTGAATTTTAAATTTTATTGCTAGTCAGTGCCAGGGTAATCTTGTACATGGTGGCATGAAGGGGGTTAAAAAAGAAAATCTGTGAGGTTACAAAATTCTCCTGTAGCTGACTTGCATTTTTATTGTCACTGACCTCAGTAAATCATTGTTAGAAATTAATATAACATGGACATTTTCAGCTTGGTGCTTCACGTGGCATGTGGTTTAAAATACTCATCTTTGACGTGCAAAATGCTCTGGATTATTCTTCTAAACAACTTGTAAAKGTACTCAGGACAACTGATCCTGTGTGTCCCTGGCAAATCACAATAATACTGAACTGTATAAAATCCCAGGCAAGGCAGCAGAGAGGAAATTGGACTTGCATTGACTTAAATAAGCAAGTGCTGTGACAAAATTGTTTAGTTCTCTTTTGACCTTTTGAGGTCACGTTTGACTATTTATGCTATCTCCTAATGCTCTACTTCTCCCTGCCTGGTAACAATTATGTGTTTATGCTGTTCTTTGCCTTCCCAGTTGGTATATTAAACAGTCACTAATTACTGCATAAAAATATACATTCCTGTTTTGGAGCTTCCTGTAAACACCCAGCTACTTCCAAACGCTCTATTTAAACAGCCAAATGAAAACCTCCATGTTTTAGTTATGTTGGTTGAATTGTTTAAAACAAAGGCATAGAAATCAAAATATTCAAAATTGAATTTTTTTCTTTACCGTACAGATACACGAACAAATAGCAAGATTTATTTGGGGGAGGAGGGAGTTCAGTGATGTGGTTAGAYTGGGATTTTGTTTGCAGCAGTTTTATCAGAGGAAAAGCTCAGCTGAACACAATTTTAATAGACATTTTGTGATCAYCTTTTCCATAGAGTTTGGCCCTTTTGTCTTTGGTGGGATATTGATAAGAAAGCTGGGAATAAAAGACCTCTCTTACTGTCCTACATATGACAATTCCTGTCCAATTCAGCAGGGAAGACAAARAGAATTAAAATCTCAGGGTGACTTCTGAGTGAATTCTGCTGCTTTGTGAGCTTTCCCTGWTCCCACTGAGCTCTGCAGATGTTACTTAATTCCAGGGGCTGCCAAGCCAAAGTGTAGCTAATTTAAGGTTGGATCCTGGTACTCAGATTTAAGTATTTTTGTGAAAGAGATTTGGTGTTTAAGCTATTTGGAGATTCCATTTTTTACTGAGCAGCAGTTACCAAACACTTGCAGAAAACATTAATAATAAGTTTTCATGGAAGTTATTCAGCTACTGTAAAAACTCTTTTTTTTATTTTTTTAAATTTTTTTCTACCTTTTTTAAACTTTATGTCCTTTACTTCAATGCTGCAGCTTAAAAATAATTCAGGAAATTTCTTGTTGCTACCACTGAGAGACAGATTGAGCAATTTCACCCACCAGGGCATTTCAATGCATTTCAATAAGGCTGTTAAGCACCACACAGGTCATGCACTTTGCCCACCTGGTTCTTTGGTGTGTGGCGCTTAAAAACATGGGAGTCTTATGGAAAATTGGTTACGAAATACAAATTCTTGTAAATTCTCTTAATTTACAAACACTGAACGTTCCTCAGAGAAATCGGTTCATGGCAATGACAATGCTGGGTGACTTCTCTGCTTCCTGGCTGGACTTGGTCTTGTGCTTTAACTTTCACAAAGGCTGAGCAGGTGGGTCACAGTGATGTGAATTTGGTGACAGTGATGTGAGTTGGGTGACAGTGAGTGTGAATTGGGTCTCAGTGACGTGAATTGGGTCTCAGTGACATGATTTGGGTCTCAGTGATGTGAGTTGGGTGACAGTGAGTGTGAATTGGGTCTAAGTGATGAGAATTGGGTCACAGTGACATGATTTGGGTCTCAGTGACATGATTTGGGTCTCAGTGATGTGAGTTGGGTGACAGTGATGAGAATTGGGTCTCAGTGACATGATTTGGGTCTCAGTGAAGTGAATTGGGTCTCAGTGATGTGATTTGGGTCTCAGTGATATGATTTGGGTCTCAGTGATGTGAGTTGGGTGACAGTGATGTGAATTGGGTCTCAGTGGCTCAAACACAGCCAGTGTTCCACTGAGCCTCAGACAGAAGGCACTGCCAAAATCTGAACATTCTCCTGCTGTACCGAAATTAAATCACCACACAGCCTTTAATTGATCCTCCAGGAGAGGGGACAAGGCGCTGTGACACCCCAGAGCAAGGAGCCAGCACCAAGTGACAGAATCTTGCTCTCGATGACGTTACAGTACGTAAAGCAGTGAAACGGGGCAGGAAAGCCATTTCCCAGGCTATTTCCTGATTTCCTGCTCTCTGCATTCCTGCACATAAACCTTTAATTCATTTCAGAATGCAAAGGTCATGACAAAAAGTCAGAGGATAAATATACCCTTTTGACAAACAGAAGGTTGACAGCAGTTTTTAGCCAGCAGTTTCAGGGCCAGGTGTTTCCCATACACTGTATGGAAATGTGTCCATGTTGTGTTAGTGTTTCARCTGTAAACACTCCGCAGAGTTGTGCTCCAAAATAATTTCTTGATGGTAAGGCAGAAACGTCCACGTCTGTATTTCTGTGAGACCACAGGTCTGTCTGTGCAAGGAGACTTGGGGTCCAGTGCCATGGGGACTGCAGGGTGTGAAAYGAGTCACAGAATCARGGKKKTTTTTTTTGTCAGATGTCCCATTTGAATCCCATGAATTGCTGCTGATGAAGAAATTATTTATTTCATATTCTCTTATGATGGAGCAATGCAAATATTTGYTTTTTAGTAACAAAGCAGCCAAAGGTTGAACTCACCAAGAGGCCATTCTGTGATCCCTGATTATTTATATTGCAATTATTTACTGTAGTTTATGATGATGAGGAGAGACTGRGAGTGAAGGGAGAGGTTTGTCACTGTCAAACAAAAGGAAATAGGTTGGACACCAGGAGGAAWTTCTTGCTGGAAGGGGTGGTCAGGCATTGGAAGTGCCCAGGGAGGTTTGGAGTGCCCATCCCTGGAGTTGTCCCTGGATGTGGCACTGAGTGCTCTGGGGACAATGTGGGGGTCAGGCACAGCYTGGACTCGATGGCCTGGGAGGGTTTTCCAACCTCAGTGWTCCTGGGATTCTGTKAAATAGGGGGATAAGGCACCAAGTTATGACTGGGGGCAGTTCTTTGCCCAGGCCAAACACTGCATTATTCCTTGCAGATMTTTTTCAAACAAATATTTGAGCTGTTGGAATGATAAAACAGAAGCATGGCCTGCACTGTGCTGAGCTGAGTGTCGGGCAGTGAATCTCCTAAATGAGACAGACAGCAAAAATTCTGCAGTGCAAAGATAGAAACATAAAATCCATAGGATTTKGTGTGCACCCCACGGAGTAAATGTTGCACCCCTCAAGGACACGGTGGCTGTCCACGAGTCCCAGCTCAGCTGGTGGTGACGTGCCACAGTCCAAGTCAATAAAATGCAGGAGTTTTGTTTAGCTAAAAAATCTTTAGGATTAGATGGCTCAACTTCAAATGATCCTCTGATAAGCAGAGAGAAAATACACAGCCTCAATTTGTCATTATTTGGAAAAGAAGAGCCTAGAGAGGAAAGGGATAACTGCCTGGGAGCGATGAGTTCAGGGATATTACAGATGGTCCTTATAACCATAACAGCCTCTGGGGCTTCCCTGCTGAGACACTGCCTCAAAAAAGATCTCAGTACCTTTACCTCCTGTGGCTTTTTGTTGGTTTGTTTTATTTGTTTTTTCCCAGAGCAAAAGGTTTGATCATTCAAATAAAACTAGGATAGGACCTACCTTTAAGGAAATCATGGAAATAGGATGGGAGGTTGATCTCCTTACTGCAAATTCAGGATTTTTTTTTGTGCTTCCACTTGCATGGGGTGTGGGACTTGGCAATGATCTGTTGGACCGGAAAAATTCTGGGCTGTAAGTGAGGATAAGGCAAATCAAAAAAATTGGAGAGAAAATGGACGGGAAAAGAAAAATCAGTTTATCTTTTTCTGCTCTCTTTAGCTCCCTTGTCAGCCTCGAGGCTGTGTTTGTGAAGCTCTCCCTGTGCCAAGGATTTCCAGTCATACACGGGGCATAACTGAGAGCTCCACAGAGAGGGAGGGGTGGATGGCACTGAGGAGCTGTTATCACCCAGATCAATGTTTCCTGCAATCCAAACCACTGCAGTTGCCTTGAAATGAATTGATTGCAGCTGTCCAGATGTCACTGGCTCCCAGCATCTTCCAAAGTGACTTTTCCCCCCGTGGAAAACTGAAGACTCTCCTGTACTTCCCCTCATACATTAAGTCTCCCAAGGGACATCCTTGTGGTTTTATCCTTTTTTTTTGCCAAGGGTGCTGGCAGTGGGTGGCCTGCACAAACACCAAAAGCTGTTTGATAAAAGCTGGAAAATAAAATAAAACTTTCCTCTCTGCACACAACTATTGTTATTTGATTTACAAGTCAACTTAGTTTCATTAGATACCAAAGTTTGAAAGCAACCTTCAGAGACAAGCCTTTTTGCCCCCATCCTCCAAATAAAATGTGAAGGAGATAAATAGATTAGGGACCTGTTTGCATATTGATAAGAAAAAGTACATTACATCAATGTAACCAAATCTCTTATCAGAGCCATTACAGACTTCAAGGTCCCTATTAATATGAGAGTGGGGGAAACCTGAGTGTTGAAATCAGCTCGTTAAAGGCTTTGGTTCCCTTCGGTTTTTATGAAGTGATGTGAATTACAGTTCATCATGGAATGAAGGGAGTGTGGCATCCTCTGAGATGGTTCAGCTGACCGAGGGCTCCTTGAATTCCTCATGTGCTTTAAAGTGATTTAATAGCAAATATTAACAGCAAATATTCCCCCAAATCATGRCAACAATTCCACCTGGACAGCAAAACAGCATCTCCTTCATTCACCGGCTACTGAGGAATAAGGGAGCACAGTTACCCTTTCAGAATTTCTTTTTTTTTTTTTTTGGAAGCTGAAGGGAATTAAATGGTTTCGGGAAAGGAATTTCTAAACCCAGGGTGTCAGTGTTGCAATGATGAATGTGAGTTTTGTTCAGCTCTTCACCTGATACTGTTTTCCTGCTCAGCCACCTCTAAGGCCTTTGGTTTTGCTCTTTTCCCTGGACAGAAGCAGATTTTGGTGACGTTTTTGTAGTTACCTTAGCTCCAGGGTTGCTATTTTGTAATGGCAGTGATGATTTCCTTTAGTGCTGGCTGTTGCCTGCCTGGTTCTGCAGGGGGATATTCAAGTTTGTGACCCTCCTTCCTCCTCACCTCCTCACAAATGGGCCAACACGATGAAATTCAACTTGGGCCTTGCACTTTATCCATTTCTGATGGGTTTTCTATTTCCAAAYTTCCCCTGAAAAATAACAAAGAGAGTGGAGGAGCGTTATGAGATCTGACACAAAGCAAATCTGCAAATCTGCGCTCAGATAAAGGACAGAAAATATAGGGAAAAGCAAAACTTGTCTATATTAACAAAGATCAAGATGAAAATATGAAGAACTAAAAACCCAAACCCTGTGTATCCACTCTGAGGCATTGCCAGCACGTCCTTCCCAAAATCCAAACRAGGGAGGAGCTGTGCTGGGGAACAGTAAGACAAAAACATTTTCAAAGTTTCCTTTTTTTTCTTTCTCCTCTCAGAAAATCCKGGGACTCCAACCTGAATAATTGTTGCATGCTAAATAATATTAGCATTTAAATAGCCCAGCATTGTAGTTAACAACTGGGTGAGAGTAATGGGAGGGTGGCAGTGCTGGGTTCACACCTCTGGCCCTTTCCTACCCTCAGCTGTGCAGGGAGGAGGCAGAGCTTCTCCCCCTTTGTTTAAGATCTTTGCAGGGATAATGAAGATCCAGCAGCAGCTATAAAAAAGCTCAAATCCCGSGCCTGTCTTGTAGCTTTTGCCTACAAGTGCCTGTAAACCCACGTCTTGCTCGAAATATGACCCTGATCAAGTAACTCTCCATAAGCTGCTTGAAACACATTTTAAAATTCTCTTTTTATTTCGTTTAATAAGCTTGACAGGCTCTTGCCCATAAGGAGRCTGCACAGAATATGTGTATACTCAGGTGTCCTCATTGTCACAGCTGAGATGTTGATATGTTGCCATGGAGGAAGGCTATTAATGAGAGGAAATTAAATTAGATCACCTCTGTGCATTTATCTGCACACAGCACAGCTTCAGTCTCGAGGAGAGGGAGTTCTTGTGGGAAAGCAATTAATAGATGCAGGTGCACAGGAAAAAAAAAATGCATTTCTTACAGATCTCTGAAGGATGCAGATGATATTTGGGCTCTTTGACATGCTAATCACTAAATTTCACAGGCACCGGGTGATTTATTTCACACAAATTTCATAATTAGCAAAATGTATTGTTTTTTCCAGAGATCCTTTCAAAAGGTAACAGATGCAGTTGTCTAAGGTAGGGGATGTAAATCATTTGCAGCTCAYGTAGAAAGCTGTTAAAGGCACCCCAGTTTTGTCTGAGGCTCTGTCYCACAATGTGAGAGCAAAAAATACCCGAAAATCCTGGAGTGCTGCTGCAGGCAGGAGTGATGAGAGGCAGCCTGGGTGAAATGAATTTGTGTGTTTAGCTGGGTGCAGGGAACAGCAAATGGATCTTCTGAAAGGACACGAGGCCATGGGAAGAAGGGCCTTTGTGTCAACAGGAACGTTCTGCCCCAGATCCATGGAGATGAAGAAGATGAGACTGAATAAAGCCTAAAGCAGTCCCTCAGTGCTGACAGATCTGTTGGCTTGTTTGGTTTGGATTTGTTGGGTTGTTTGGTTTGGGTTTTTTTTTTCCTTCTGTTCCATCTTTAGAGGAGTCTCTTGGGCCAGCTCTAAGGAGATGAATTTGCCCCTGGAGGGCTCCAGAGTTGGGGTAGGTGGGCAGAATCCTCCCCTCCTGACCCCTCCAGTCCAACAGCACAGCCCATGGATCTCCCTCCTTTTGATTCCCTTAATGAGGAAGGGAGAGTCATTATCAGCCCTGGGGATCTCTGACCAATCAATTCCAACTCTGTAACAACTCTTATTTTGCGTGATGAGGTGACAAATTATGTATTTTATAACTGTGGGTAATTTTTTTTTCAGTTTAAAAACAAGAAAATTGAGCCCCAAGGTCACCAGGATTGCAGTCAGTTACAACAGGAGGCATTATCTTCATTGGGTAAAAATCCACCTTATGAGCTCAATGAACTCAGTAGGAAATGGCAGAAATTCTCCATTCTGGACAGAAACTCAGTAGATTACAACAGAACTGCAATTTATATCAGATATGGAAATTACACATTAACAATGTCTTAACAATAAACAAATAAACTAGTTTTAAATCATTGTATCATCCACGATTTTTTAAAGAGGTCTGGGACTGCTAATTTTCTTGAGAGATGTACTTAAACTGACTCTTTTTAAGAAAATGTACAGTATATTTCCTGAGGTTTTGTCCCAAAGGAGAATGAATTAATGCCAACTTTTCCTTTTCTTCTCTGCTCAGCCACAATCCAGCCAAACTCAGAACAATAAATTCTGCCCCTGGGCTGAAATCCTGTATGACAGGTCACAGCCCAGAGCGAAATTTCAGAGATGAGCCACATAAGCATAGAATAGGAGCTGATAATGATAACGATCAGTGCCAAACCTTTCCCCATGCCTGTGCTAGTGTGTGTCACTATAATACAATTTCGTATGTTAAACAACAGATGTCAAACAGAAGAAAGGAAAGAGGCCTTTGCTTTTCTTCTGTTGTGGACCTTGTTCTTGCAAAGAAGCCATTTTTTCAGTTGCCATGACAGTGTTAATAGGAGTTTATCATTTTCCCATGCCTGCTGCATACTAATGAGGGATCAATTCAGGACTGGTATCTGTAAGGCTGGGAAGGGTCCAGCACCACATCCCCGGAGCACTCAGGGYTGGGACAGCTCCTCCATCCCCAGTTTGATAGGGAAGGTTGGTGTTGCTCACCTTTAATTGTACCAGGGGGAGGATATGCAGCAGCCAGGGCTAACGACCCCAAAGAGCAGCCACCAAAAAGTTTGATTTGCTATTTCCTGATTTGTGCAGGGGAAAAGCAGCTGTGAAATATTCACAGAGATAAGGAATCSCTTCAGCCGCATGGGGAAAGCTGAGATTTTTGTGAATTTGGCTGAACTTTGGGCCATGGAAACTTGATTTGGAGCACTTTTTTTTGGGCTGTTAGGGGAAAKGCAGATCTCATCTTCTGCAGGAAGCACCGGGATTTCAGAGACATTTTGGCAGGGAATTGTGTGAGGTGGGGCTGAGTCTGCCCCCAGCAAACATTCTCCTCAAATCCAGCAGTGAAAATAGATGAAGAAACTGAGATTAGGAATTGAGATTAGGAACTGACTGCAGAACTGGTGGGGGTGTGATTAAAGTGATGCTGAACAGTTCTATCCTAAAAATTAAGGAAAGCTATGATACAAAATCCAGCCCAGCGCCCCAGTCTGGAAGAACTCAGCTCCAAATGCTGAGGATTTTCCTCCTCATCAGTTCAACAACTGCACTGGGAAATATGGGGTTGAATTATGATTATTCATATTTATGCCGTGATTTATTCTAGGTAGGAAATTGAGTTCAAAACAAGGCTTCTTTGAGCTGTATGAGACTTTCATACCCATTATATATCATCACACTGATCACGCCATGGATTTCTGGATGTAAGTTTTTCTTTTTGGGTTTCTGTGTTTGTTTTGCTATYAGAAAAGCCCAAAGAAATGAGGGTAGACAGCTTTCCCTTTTCTTCCACACATATATTTTTTTGAAAGAAATCTGAAAGCATTCTGGGTTGGTTTTTTTTNTTTTTTTTTTTTGTGTGTGTGTTATTTGCAGTTGTTCTTTTATCATTATCTTCAGGAAGCAGCATTACCATGCCGCAGATAAGAGGCACATCCAGATGTGCATATCAAAGGATGAACAACTACTTATTAAGAAAAACTTCTTTGGCACTGAGCAGGGTTCAAAGGAAGAGTAAAGTCTAAGGCATAAGCGACAAAACTGTCTGGCAATTCTGTGCATTGTCAACCTAATGCACAGGATGGGGGAGAAAACAGTTTCATCCCAAAGAAATGATTGCAAAATGCATGTGGAAAGACAAAAAGACACTCAAAGGGCAAAYACCCTTCTATAAGCAGTGACAGGATCACCCATGCTTTTAATTTTTGTGCATTTTTTAAAAAATTGAGTTGTTGAAATATGGTTGGTTTTTTGCTGTAAACTATTTTTAGTGAAAAGTTCCAGAGAAAGGCAGATGAAGCCAGACTCGTGATCCCATTTGGATAATTCTGGGAGGTGCATGAGCTTGCAATGATTGTATGGCAAAATATTCACGTGTTACCCATCATCTGCAAACACCATTTGCAAACACCATTTTYCCCYTTTTTTGCCACAGACAGCACAGCCTCCTTGCTTTAGGGATGCCCATCACAAGATATCAGAGCCAGGAGCAMAGTGAGTGCAGTAAATGCTGCTCTGTCTGAGCAGTTCCAGGATTTGATCCCTGCCCTGAGCTAATCTGGAGGAAAAAAAATACCAACTTCCTCTGCATGTTCAGTGGGACAGCCCAGATCTGCTGAAGGGCATGAAAATCAGCTTTTCCCCTATATTTCCCTGCATTCTCCCCAAAAGGTTGGGAAGACACCTCCAAGGAGGGTTTGTATTCTCAGTGGAATTTTTCACAGCCCTCATTTCAGGAGTAAAAATGTGTAAAAATGCTGCTGAGGTTCAGGATTGAACACTGGGAATCTGATGGAAATGTTGTTGGGATGAGCAGGATGGACCAAGCAAGCAATCAGGAAAATTCAGGTGCAAGCAGCAATATTTTACTTCGTTCTTTGAAAGGCCTTTTAACAGATTGATTATTTCTAATCAATCTTCCACTGTGAGTAAATTGAAATAAAATCATCTTCATGTTCCCATCCTGTCAACAACACAGCACAGGATTGTTTAGCAGCTGCCATAATCRCTGCAAATTTCTGAGCTCTTTTTGTTTTTTAGCTCTGTTGAAAATATGAGATTGCATAATGCACTACTGTGTTTTATATAACAGTCTCACATGGCTTCGTGTTATAATTTCACATCAGTTTTACCTCAGAGTTTCTAACAGGTCAAGTAACCTTCTGATTTCATTTAAAGTTTCCATTATTCTCTCCTGAAAAGGAAAATCTAGCTCTTGTTTGGACAGCTTTGGTAACTCCAAAGGAAAAATTGGGCATTATAGTGAATACAAAAGATTCACTTTCCATGCATTAGGCTTTTGAATTGCTTTCTTAATGCAAAGTTGGACAGGAGAGTATAGGCAGGGAAAAAAAGATCATTTTGTGTCCATGGTCAGATGTCAATATTGACAAAAATAAATGGAATGTAACAATAGATSCTTGCAAAGATGAAGGTCATATGACTAAAATGTCTGAGCAGACCTGCTCTATGGCTGTATCTTATTGCTGTTTGTGATAAATCACTGGGCTCCCTCCCYTGTTTAAAACATGCAAAAAGAGAGTAAATCTGGAAATTTAGCTCCGTTTAGGCAATAATAGCGAGGATGAATCTGAACTGAAGCACTTAAACAAGGAAAATAAAAATAAAATTCCAAAAGAGAAAGCAAGAAGTAAGGCTAAGGAGGTCAGAAGTGTTGGTGTCACTGTGGTCTGTGCACATCGTTCCCCACTGTGTGGTTGGAAATTTATTTCTTCCAGACTCAGATGATGCAAACTGCTCCCCCTGCCCAGGGCTGAGCTCTGGTTTGTAAATTGGGTTCATTAGTGATAGTCTGTAAACTCATTGTGGCTTAAAAGGAGAGTTTTCCTCATGCCAGACTTTCTTACCCAAGTCTGAACTCAGTCTCTGAGATTCTTCCAGGTTTTTWTTTGGCCTGGTTAATATGATTGTTTTAAATGGAAGAAGCTGTTGAACATTTAAACCTTTTCCCAAAGCCAGGCTCAGCTCTGAGCCCTGCACAGCCCCTGTGTCTGTGCCACCCCACAGAGGCACTGCGGGCTCAACCCTGAGCAAAACCTGCTCTGCTTCACAGAGATCATCAAAAATCCACTTGTGTTTGAGCCCTTTGGCTCAGCAGCTCTTGAGAATGCTGAAGTGTCATTCTTTWTGGTCTCCACACACAGTTTCTCATGTCTTTGGTGTTCCTACCTCTTTCTTTTTTGATCCTGTGAAGGTCCCTAACCCGGGCCTTACTGATTGTCTGAATGTCTGGGTACCTGTGAGACTGAAATAGAAACTCAGAGATTCCCAGTGTTCAGAAATATGGACAGACACTCACTGTAAACCAATTAAAAAAAATTTGAAAACATTTCAAGTACTTTAATTTGCAGCTGATTTATAGACCTGATGAAAGCTATTTTCTTGACATAAAATAATTTTTTTAAATGACTCATTTTTTTATTACCACTACAGTCTGAGAAGCTCCCCATGTCTTGTCTTGCATGTGGAAAAATCGACTGTGAAGTTCACAAAGGCAAGGACAAAGGTTTCCCAACCATGGCATTGTCCTCCCRGAGTGCTGAATTGCCACACCAAGTTTGTTGTAGTTACCATTTCCTAACTCAATCCAAATTATTTCTTTAAAAAGAAATTTTAATTCCTCTGGTTTAGGGCCACGATCAAAGGTGGAAGGTTGGTTACTTATTTGCAGAAACTTCTCACTCCAATCATCTTTCATAAATCTTAAAGGAATGTAATGTTTATGGCAGGAGGAGCAAGGGAGGGTAAGAGATATCCCACAAAATGCATTTGTTCAAATTCTGTSCATTGGCTTTTCTTCTCTGTGCCCATGAAAAATGAAGCTGTTTGCCCACKTCTGAAGGAGAAGGAGCTGCTCCTGAGCACAAGAGGCTTCTGACCAGCAAATCTGCCAGGAAAATTAGATCAAGGTGCCCCTAATCACTGGTTATTTATATGATCTGYATTTAATAATGCTGGGCTTAGCCACTGTCACCTCTGTGCGCCAGCAGAGGGACAGGGAGGAAAAAGACTGAGAAAAACCCTGAAATTTCAACTAAAAACACATCATTTATTTGTTGATTTGCTCAGTTCAGGCTGTGGGGGCTGTGTCTGCCCCTGTGAAGGGGATAAAGCCTGAGGTTTCCAAAGGGTCCTGGCAGCAGCAGCTCCTGGGGGATGCTCTGAAGTGCCACCTCCTCTCCTGCACCCTAAAATCACCCTGGCAGCACTGGGGGAACTGGTTYTGGGGGAATGAGCAGGGCTCACCTCTATGGGATCATTGAAATTGCCAATTTTAATGCAACCAGGCTTTTGTAGAGATTTAGGCAGATTCATTTCTCAGATTCTGAATATGAATAGTGCCACTGTGGGAAATTCTTACTGTAAATGTGGTCAGTCTGGCTTSTGGAGTGAGCCTGGGGCTTATCTGATCTGCTCTAAGTACAGTGGCCCAGAAAACCAACAGTGCTGCCACTGAATGGCAAAAGAAAAGTACGTTAAACAGATCACAAAAGAAATTGTTTATCAGATGTAAAGAGGAGAAGAGACATCCCAGTTGTACCAAAAAAGTAAAGAGGAGAAGAGACATCCCAGTTGTACC
>NW_026623639.1:136208-138524 GCF_030028575.1 Malurus melanocephalus
AAAAAAAAATGACAAGGAAGGTTTAGTTATACTCATTCCACCAAAGTGTTTTCCCTCATTTACAATAGTTTGTGAAGTTTGTTAGATGAAAACTGCTAAAAAAGATATCAAGTGTTAGCAGCAAAAAAATCCGTATTGGTTTTGTTTCTTAAAAAAAACAATTACTGATTTCAAAAATCCATATTATGGATTTATCCGGGGAAAGCAGAACTTTTAGTGCCTCTCATAAAAAAATATATGGGCTGATTCTCCCCTCCTGATTATTGGTAGAGCACAACAAAAGAGTTCTGAACATGGGTTTGATGATGAGGTGTGAAATGTTTCAGTGATTTGTTTTGTGTTTGTTCCTTTCATTTCTAGATCACTCATGACAAACAGCAATGTATCAGCAGGACGAGACAATTTACCACTGCATGAGCTAAAAGGGGGAAAAAGTTCCATACATTTTATATCCCTTTTGTAGTCACTATAGTGCACTAAAGATGACCGTGGGTCACAGAGCTCCTACTCAGCATAGTTTATGTGTTAATAACTTTTTTTGGATTATCTCACCTTATTTATTTTAGGGCCCTTAGATAAAGATGGTGCTGTCTGGGCCTTCTTTCATAAGAACTCCTTTCCTCACACGATTCAAAAAAATTACTTTCTCATTAAAATAAAACCCTCCAAACCCCTCAGCTGCAGCTTTTCCCCCTTCTCGACTGAATGGATTTTTCCTTTGTTTGTACATGACAATTTGGGGGGGGAGAGTTTTGTGCTTAAACTGCTCATGTGACTGTGTCACATGCGTATCAGCTACAAAAGGAGCTTTGGCATGTTATGTATAAATCTCCATTAGGAGAGAAAACAGGCAAGTTTTACGTGACTGGTATCTCATTCACAATAATTAACTCATTAACCATCTCAACAGGCAAGGGCAAAACAGCCAGCAAAGGAAGAATTTGGTCACGTTGTGGTAGCTACAGGAACAGTCAGTATTCCTATCACAGCCTCTGGTTCTCCTGGTATAAAGTCTCTATAAATTAGAAATCGTTAATTGAAGGCTCCTGTCCTGATTTCTGCAGGAAAGCAGGCCCGTGTGATAACGTGCTGTCTGTCTCTCTGCAGACATTTCAYCCCAAGCAACTCTCCAATTTGTTGCCTGGTCTGACCTGAATTGGAGRGGGAGGCAGAAGTCTGGAAGATTGTGACTCATTTCATGAGCAGTGCTGGATATCACAGAAAAGCATTTTTTTTTTATTTGCAGACTGCAGAAAGGGCTCTGATGTGCTCAGTCTTTACTGGAGTGCAGAGTATCCAACAGGAAACTGCATTCATTTCACTGCTCTGTCTGTGAGATTTCCCCCAGCAAGCAAATCCCTTACAGGGGCAAAACCAAAAGGACATGGGCACAACCAAGCCAATTTACTACAAGGCAAGCTTTTCAATTTGAAAAAAAAACCTTGTGGTTTGTTCCCAGCCCTCCCTGTGCCAAAAACACACAATTCCTTTCATCTCCCACCACTAAAGCAAAAACCAAGCAAGTTGCTGGAACAGCCTGGCAATCTTGATCTCATTCATCAGCATTTGATGATAATTTTGAGCTCAAACTCTGCTGAAGGCAAGTTCCTCTCTGTGAGAGCRTCACCACATCCCTGGCAGTGCACAGGAAGGTTCCTTTTCAGAGCTCTGCTSTAGGATGGTGATTCCTCAGGCAAGGTTCCTGTTTGAACATTTTGGGCTCCTCTGAACTGTCCTGGGCTCAGTCTGAGCTGTGGAAATGCTCTGCTGGTTTGGACACATCAGGTTTAACCCCTCAGTGGCAGCCAAGGTGTGTTCCTGGAGCAGGGAGGGTGGCAGAGGACTGAGGGAAGTTATTCTGGAGATGAGGAGAGAGAAGAGCAGTCCCAGGCAGGTCCCTGATCTGTTCTGCTCCCTTTSCAGCAGAGCTGCAGCCGAGGGGGTGCTGTCATTAAGCTGTAAAAGCAGGAGCCTGCAGGAGAAGGAAATGGGCACATAAAGCCATCCCCTACAAAAGGTGACATCCCCGAGATGATTCTGCTTTTAAGAGGCWTTTTAATTTGTCTGTGGGTGAAAGGAAACGTGGCTTTTGTGCAGAGGTTCTGATAAATCTCTTTATGACAAGAGGCAGCAGACAAGTCACAGGGACRGGTTCCCTGCAGGTGTGAAAGGGGTCTGTGCCCACCCAGAGCTCTCAGCTGAGGGCAGGATCTCTGCAAAGTGTAGCTTAACCCCCAAATGGCTGTGATCAAACATTTCTGCCTTTTTATTCAATATCCCAGCCTACCTGAGAGATACACTTCTCTTTACATGACA
>NW_026623639.1:139221-142937 GCF_030028575.1 Malurus melanocephalus
CTCAGAGCTGCAATTCATTGCCAGGGGACCAACAGGGCCGGCTGTGGCTGACAACACAACCTTTGGGAGCTGTAATGCTCTCTAAAAACTTGGGGACCCCACTGGTGTTAGGAAGTGAAGTGAAAGATGCTCCTTTGTGGGGTGAGGGGATCCTCCAGGCCAGTCCAGGATGGGCACAACCATCCTGGCATTCCCAGGCATTGCCAAAACCTCRAATTTACAAGGTCAGTCTGAATTAYTAATTGATCTAGATTTGCTTGTGCACCTTTTGATCCTCCTGGCTTCACTTTTTCAGTCTTTTGGCTTCATTGAACGAGTCCTTTCTGTTGGGAACTCCTGCTCGTGTCCAGCCATCAGCGAGGGCAGTGTGCTRTGGTGCCCTGGGCAGTTCCTCAAGGCTGTCCCACTGAAATTGCTGTTGGCATCAGAACTGAGGGCACTTCCTCTCATGCCTCCCTTTCAGTGCAGCTCTGGTTCTCGCTAATCATAAACACAGCCTGGTCCCTGCACTCGAAACAGCTGGGAAAGCACAGAAGTGATTCTGGTGTTTTCCTGTTCCCATTAAAAATGCCCAATTCCTGTATTTGCACGGTTGCCACCGTGATTTCACCGCGGCTTGCTAAGCTCTTTTCACTCTACTGTAGGTCCAATTGTACAATTTTCTCAGAGAGAAAGCCCAGCTTTCCCCTTTCCATGGCACACAAACGCTCCTGCTGTGATGGTGCAGCCGGGCTCGGTGTCACAGCAGGACATGGGGACATTTCCAGCCCCATTTCCTCTGCAGGCAGAGAATGGGGGTCCCCAGGGCTTCCCCACTCCCCTGGGCTCTGCCAGCTTGCAGCCACACCTGCTCCAGGCACTGAGCYCTTTTTATGGGGAAAACCTTAATTCCTTGCAGTAAAAATCATTGTGGAGGCTGCCACCCCCTGCGCCTCCTTCCCGTTCCCTCTGTGGCTCCAGCTCCTCGCCAGTGGGAGCAAACTCATCCTCTGCCTTTGATACATTTGGTATAAACATTTCCTGGAGCTCATAAACACCTCTGTCATTTATCAGAGCTGTGAGAGATGTTTATGGCCCAGATAGCAAACTCTGATGGGATCGKTGCTCCTGGAGACTCCCCGATGCTGAGTGTTCACAAAGCTCCCCAAAAAAGGGCTGAATGTAGGGCAAGGTTTGAATTTTGAATATGGGGTCCCCATTTTTGAATTGCTGGTGGTGATGATTGCAGCTTCCAGCAGGAGCTGGTGAGCAGTGTCTGAGCASAGCTTTTTACAGCAGGCCTGCCATGGGCCAAATTGAGGGAGGTAAAAGGAAAGGGCAGGGCTGTGGGGGAGGAAGAGGAGATCTATAACTGGCATGTTAATAAAACTCCAGTTTGTCACTTCAGCAGCACACCCTGAGTGTAATAACTAAGCTTCCTTTCTATACCCCCTATGAGCTCCTTTGTATTGACAGATGCCATTTGTTCATTTACGACGTGATAATAAAAACCTTCAGCTTTACTGAATGTTGTTCTTTTCCTCCCCTGACACTGGGGCACCAAATGGCTTGTACTGCACTCAGCAGGCACTTTTCATTAAAGATCATGCCATGAAAATGAACTGTATTTGAAAACCATTTAGGAGCAGAAGTTCTGCTGTTGAATAGGCTGCACAGAAACCTTCCCTGGCGAGGCTGCAGCTTCCCAGGAGCCTCAAACTGGGCTCCTTCACTCAAATTGGGATCAGGGGGGGCTTTATGTCCTGGAGCCTTTGGCAGTCCAGCTGCTCAGATTCCTGG
The DNA here is from genome assembly GCF_030028575.1 of Malurus melanocephalus. Lineage (NCBI taxonomy): Eukaryota > Metazoa > Chordata > Aves > Passeriformes > Maluridae > Malurus > Malurus melanocephalus. The sequence goes on from NW_026623639.1 coordinate 141,001, forward strand.
AGCATTGATTCTATGTTGCTATCAATTTCCTGTGATTATTTATTTTTTTTAATCTCTATCTGATTGTAAATGCCTCAAAAAAAATCTTGCTTTGTGCTATGCTAATCTGCGCTTCCCAAAACTTGTGATATCAAAGTTTTCACACTCACACCAGTGAAGCCTACAGTGTAAATTTGGATGGCTGAAAACGAACATTTGAATTGATAATGAAGCTTTTATTCAGGAATGCTTGTAAACRTGGCTCGAACTATATTTTTAAGTACCAGCCAAAATTCAGGCTGACAGCACCTGCAGCTGTGATTTGATTTGCAAAGTTACAGAATGCTTTGAATTCCCAGTGACCTGAGCAAAATGCAGCTTTGGGCTGGACTCACCTTGGAAATTCAGGCCCACAGGTTTGCAACGCTCTGTCCAAAATGTGACACAATAAAACCAGTCAAAAATTTACAAGAGATAAGCAAAACAATGAACAACATTTGTTCAAAACATTAATTCATTTTTATCCTGGGGAATGAGGAATATTTCTCTCCCTCTGTAGAGGAGTCAGTTACAAGTTCAGCAGCTGGCTGTAGGTTTTACTGTGAGTACAAAGCGATAATCTGCACTAATTATTCTAATTAAGCCAAAAAAATTATTATTGGAGAAAAAATAATTCACCAAACTGGAACACAGCCACTTTTTAAACACCAACAGAGTGCTCTCAGCCTTCTTCCCTGGGCAGAACTCTAGAAACACGTCACCAGCCTCTGCAATGCTGCAATAGGACAGTGTCAGCCTCTTTTTAATGATTATTATTTAAATTAATCATATTTCATTGTTCTTTCCAAAATACCTGTAAAAGAAGTGTTTRCTAACCACAGAAAAAGGTACTAATAACTGTTATCATCCTTCCCTGATCGTCCAGGAGGGACTTTCATCACCCACATTATCACTTGTTGCCAAACAAGTACAGAGATGTTAGCCCTGGAGGATGAAATAGTTTAATCATGGGGAAACAATTTGCAGTGCACAGATCTCAGCTGGCTCCCTTTCATCTGCTCGAGGTTACTCAGCAACTCCTGAAATTCTGTTTTGTAGCTGTAATAAAATTCATGCTCTGCTCTGGCACGCACACRCCAAATGGTGTGCCTGATTCTGAAGGGCTGCAATCACCTGGAACAAAGATGGGATTCTGATTTTTCAGGAAGGGTATTTTGGGTTTTTAATCATATAAACATAATATTTGTCTTTAAAAAAATTAAAAGGGAGATTGTAGATGTAGGGTCCGGATTTGGCTGTGGGTTTACGACATCCATATGATCATATAACCCATATTACATTTGTGTTCTCACTCTCTGTATAGCCACACTTTAATTATTAAAAAGCAACAGTTCTATTTATTCAACACCCCCTTTTGCTCAGGATGCCCAAACCCAAGCAATTACTTATTGCCAGATTTTTGTTTGAAAATTAACAATTTTAACTTACTTGGAGCTGTCTATCAACTTCTACTTTGCTGCCTGAGCAAGCCTGGTACTTAAACTTTAAATCAAAGTTTAAACATCTTTTAAACTTTGATTACCTGGGCAATATCTTTGCAATATCTCTCAAGAAGTCTGTAATTTTTTGTAATATCTCTCAAGAAGTCTGTAATTTTTTGTAATAACCCTCAAGAAGGTGCCCTATAACACCTTAAAACCCCTACATCCGAATAGGAGCAGTGGAAATACACGTCTGATGCTGTTCATATTCTCTTATCTCTTCCTCTCTCGCACAAAAATGACTTTTGCTGGGCACAGATAAGATCTCTCTGTAAGCACAAAGCTCGGGGTTAATTCAGAGYTCCTCGCTCTTCTCAGGCTCAACTGCTCCCCGGAGCAGCGTGGCCGTTATTGTGGTCATGAGAGAAACAGGGCTGGGTTCACCCCAAAATGGAACTGGGGGGTCTGGAACACAGA
>NW_026623639.1:143345-148198 GCF_030028575.1 Malurus melanocephalus
GAGAGATTTGGGGCTCAGTTCCAAATTTGGCAAGGGGGACACTAAGATCCTAAAACTCAACTTCCAGTGTAAAAATTCATCCTGATTTCTGGGGTGAGATGGGGAGAGGTTGGGCTGGTGCTGGGCACAATTTGGCACAACTGGAACACCCCACAGGGGCTCACGAGACAGGAGGAGCTGCCTGAGGACTTGAACACCCCAAAGTCATGTCCTCCCTCAGCTGGAAACTTCCTGGAGCAACCTGGCTGCTCTCTGCCTGGGGTTCACCCAGGAAAATGTGCCGATGGAAATGTTTCCCAAGGGCACCGTGGTGTTGTGACACATCATATTCACAGAATCCCTGATGGGGACCATAGAAATTCCACTGCTGCTTTATCTGATCCAGCAGTCATGAGGCTGCCTGTCTGAAAGTTGGGCTCTCGATAAGAAAACATTCCTGCTGGAGAAATTCCTTCTTKAGGAAAGAGTGGGGAAGGTCTCAGTCATGTTCTGCTGAGCAGGTGCCTGGGCAGCAGCACGGTGACAGTCACAAATCTCAGTCACACACCTCACCCTGGCATTTGTGGGGTCAGAGTCTCTGGAAATATGCTCCAAGGTCCCTGGAGAAGGGGACACTCCTCGCCAGGCTCTTCCTGTCACCTCTCTGCAATGTCAAGGTAGCCTTGGACCCCAAATTGCTGATCATCTCTTAAAAACTGGGCAGAAGTTAACTGTTCTCATGGGTTTGGGTTGTGGTGTTTCTTTAAAGCAAAAATAATGGAAATTCGTTATTCAAATCTCATTTGAAAATGCAGTTTCAAAGTGTTTGGATATGCACAGAAGTTGTTGGCTTTGCCCACTGCAGTGCCCCCTGAGTGCTGATGGTGCAGCGCTGTGTTATTCTCCTGCTGGTGCCAAAGTAACCAAAAGAGCTCCAGAAAACACCTCCATTCCTCCAGGAGCAAACAAGAATGAGRTTTCTGGGTTACAAACACCAATGGCAACGCTGGCAGCACCCAGCTGGGCACCACCATGGCAGTGCCCACAGAAATCCTTGGAGAAATGCCATCAGTGCCACTTCTGGGAGCTCTAATTCTGCACACAGCAAAGGCACACAGACCTGCAGATTTTGTGTTTTTGTTCCCAAATCCTGCCCTTTCCCCCCCAACCTTTTCATTTCTTTGCACCTCCCTACGGTCAGTCCTGCAGGGTTCATTCAAAGAACGTGTTTATTACTTCAGCAGTTCACAAGAAACATGACTTGTCTCGTTCTGTTTATAGAGCATGTAATCATTAGAATAAAATAACAACAAAGATCAAATCACCGTCTGCATTTAAAAGTGACCTCAAGTCTTTCCTGGGACAGAAACACTGCTGGGAGCCCCTCGGAAGCTTTGGGCACCTCAGTKAAAATCTTTTCCATTTTTAACAATGTATATCATTAGCCTTTGTTACGGTGGGCTTTGCTGGGTACAGTTATTTATATTTTGTTGCTATGGTAGTTGCTCCTGGGTTTGAAAGGTGGGGGATGTTTTGTCAGTCAGTTGGAATCAGATGAATTGAGCTCCTTCTGATATAAAAGTCTCAAATCAATACGGTGTTCACCTTGTAAAATGCACCTTTTTTTTTTTTTTTTTTTTTTTTTTTTTTTTTTTTTTTTTTTTTTTTTTAATGCCTCCTGAGATCAGATGCATTAAAATCCACGTGGAACTAACTTTTCTTTCTCTTCTCACCCCCACACTTCCCCATATGTGGTTTTGATTTTCCCCTCAGGGCACCTATGGGAGGTCTGGAAAACTCTTGGGAGCTTTCAAAGAATGTTAATATGTATAACGCTGCATTTTYAGTTTTAAATACAACATGTAAAGATCTTTCTTTTTGAGGATAAACAAGTAAAGCTGCTAGTTAAAACCTATTTGTAAGAAAAAGTTCCCTCTTACCATAAAAAAGCTTAATAACATTTAATTGTACTTCATAGCATTTTGCACCCATAGTATTAAGCATTTACAGTTCCTTGTAAAATGTCTGGGCAACACTGACTTTTAATTCTCCTGAGCTGGGTTTTTTTTTTTCCTCTTCTTGATAAGAAATTTCTCCCTAATGGTTCAGCACAGCRTTTGCTGTTGAAACCTTGAGCATTTTGTGTCTCAGAGCAGGATCAGGTCCTGCTATCAGCWCTGATCTCAACAAACCCCATCTGATGCTTTCTGAGAGCCCTGAGTGCAGCTTTTTGCCCTGAGTAATTCTGCAGATAACAGGAATAAACATTTGTGAGCTCCAACTCYCCACAAAGCACAAAGGCCCAGCACCTTTGGGTAGATGGTGATTTTTGTGGTGCTGATCAACAGGCATTATTGGTTATAGCTGGTTTTATCCTCAYTTGAAGAGTCAGCCAGGCAGTGCTGCAGATAAAGACTGTGAAATTTGATCACTGGAACTAAAATGGATGGCTTAGCTGCCTAATCTCCTCCATCCCGTTATCATCAGCTCCAATCCCCTCCCCACGCCATCCTCAAAATTGGGAAATAGCCCCAGACTTATGGGAATAAAGTAAACATTTCTGACAGACTGTGTGGCCCCRGCCACAGGTGGGAGCCCCAAAGAGGGAACTTTAACTTTTGGGGAGATTATGGCACATTTGGCTGGGGGATCAGTTTAAAATCGGTAACTGATTGTCTTGATAGCAAGGGGATCTGAAAGTATCTGATAATATATTGCTAACTTGTATAATCTGCCTTTATCCCAAAAAAATTGCTTCTGAAGGCTAAATCCTCGCTGAGGATGAGGCCGGAGAATCAGAGATCTCTGATCACCCATGGGTGCTGTCAATGCCCAATTTCAGTGACAATTGGAGGGGTCTCGCTGGGTTTGGGGTTTGCTTTGCTTTCCCCCACAAAGGCAGATGAAGTGAATTCATTTTGCAGGATCGGTTGTTGATCCCTTCCCCGTGGATGCCCTCGAGGGAAGGAAGAACCCCAGATGTGTTTCCTTTGTGCTGGGTTTCTGACCTTCACCAGAGGGGATTCTGTACCCATAACCTGGGAGGGACATTCCTGCTCTTCCACTGCAAAATTCCCAGCTTGGAAAGCACACAGGGCTGTGTGTGRTAATGGGAATTCCTTCACCAGAATCACTCACTGCAGAAAATAATAACAAGTTTGCTACTGACATCACACCTCCCTTTGTAATCCATCGATTTTACTGAGCTTCATGAAGGAGAAAATTATCCACATTTTCTTGATAACAATAGTGAAGTTCGACTAAAGTCCTACTTAAATGTGAAATGTTTATTCCATACTGCAGGAGTACATAAACACATAACATCCCAGATTTTGAATGTATTACGTGCTGAAAATATTTTTAGAGGGGAAAAAAAGGAAGTGCTTTCTTTTCCAAATTGGTTCAATCTCTGTGTGAGAAAAGATAACAAAGTGGGACAGAAAGCAAATGGATTGAGTTAATAATGTGAACCTCTGGAATTCTCAGCAATATGTGTTTATGTTTGGATTTTAACTGGACAACTTATTGGGCAAATCAGCAAAGTGTCCCCTCTCCATCCTGTACCAATGCACTCCCAGATGTGAGCTGATGCTAATTCAGGCAGCTGCCATTATCTGGGATGTGATTTGTGGGGTTTTACCAGTTTACCACTGGTCTGTGAGTTTTGGGTCCTGCTCTTGCTGGGGACAATGGGCTTTGGGCAAGAGGGGAAATCTCCCAGTGCAGCCAGGATCTTGTTCATGGGGCTGGGGACTTGGCTTTGCTCTTCACAGTGTGGCACCAYGATTGCCGTGACTGGCTTCTTTTAAAATTAATTGTTATTATTAATTAYTGTTATTATTATTCCTTATATAGTTCTTCTATCTGGTTTCAAATCAAATGTCCTCTATCCCAAAAGAAGCGTTTCAGAGCCTGCACTCCCCATCCCCCTTACCAGCCAAGGACTTATTTAAAACTTAAGGGCAAATGTTCCATAAAACACTGCCCAACCCTTTGCAAATTCCCTGCATAACTCTCGCATGCATCCTCTAACTTCAGTCCATCCCTACTCCAAAGTTGTAATTTGCCCTCCAGTCCTTTTCTTTCTCTCTCTCTCCCTTTTTTTACAATCTCGRAGATGGCAATTAGCTCAAGAGATGCACTTAAAGCTTCGCTTCAATTACAGATCCCTCCTCTCGAGCCTCTGCTGGTCTATGCTAATTTAAACGTCCTTTTGCGTGAAGCATCAGTCTGAATTCTTTAATTGTTCCCTCCTTATCGGAGATTTGGCTCATGCTTTCCACCCATGGGTGTGGTAATCATAGTCCCAAAGGCCAACTGGGACCGGGTTTTGTTAAAGAAAATCCCCCGGGGCAGAATCACTAAAGCTAAAGAAAAAAAAAAATAGCAGAATTAGTGCCGACCATTAATACAGCCCTTTTCTCTGCACAGAGCTGGCAGGGCTTCACAAAGAGGAGCAAACGTCGTCATCTGCATTTTAGAGGTGCATGAACAGAGGCAAAGAGCAGAAAGTTGCATCGGATAGACCTGGACAAAGCCAGGTCTGGAGAGTTCSATGTTTGAGACATTATTGCCTGATGTTTGAGACATTATTGCCTGATTGTCCTGGGATGATGATAGAAAGGCTGATAGAGCCGATTTTAGGGGCTCAGCAAGGCTTTCTTGGGTCTTTCCTGTCCTTGGCTTTGTGGATTTTGTCTGAATACACGCAGGGCAAATCCTGAATGAAATGTTTCTCCTGCTGTGCCCCTCAACGCTTCTGTCTTCAGCTGAACTCTATCGGTGCATCCCTTTTGTCTTCCACACAGAACAGATTTCAGTACCACTCTGGGAGACAAATATTATGTTGAGATAGCAGATATTGAGGCACCAAA
>NW_026623639.1:148876-155011 GCF_030028575.1 Malurus melanocephalus
CTCACACTCCAAATTTCTGCAGCCTGTGTCCATGGCTGTGTCCTGCCTGGAAATGGTGCTGGGCAAAGATACCAAACTGATTGGGCAAAGATACCAAACTTTTTGTGAACTTCCCTGCTCCTCACACTCCAAATTCCTGCAGCCTGTGTGCATGGCTGTGTCCTGCCTGGAAATGGTGCTGGGTAAAGGCACCAAATCGATTGTGAACTTCTGTGCTCCTCACACTCCAAATTTCTGCTGCTGCACATTCAGCATACCCCTGGTGAAGTTAAAGCAGCTCATAAAAGTGTTGAGCAAAAAAAAAAAAAGCCCAAACTTACATGGGGACAGTTCCATTTTCTCTGTGTGGCCATAATGAGGTTATTTATGGTACGTGGAGGGAAGATTAAAGGTTTTCATAATAAAGGAAAGCGAGAGCTCCAGAACTGGGTGCCTCCTAACAGCACTGACTCTCAGGACAGGATAAATCACCCGAGCAACCATTAAAACTTCAAGAAGATTGCTTGTAAACCTCCAAGCAACGCCAATAAAGCATATTCCTTGCCATGGAGCGGCCCAGATGGTGGAGCTCAGCATTTTCAGAGCCCAGGGCTCCTCACAGTTTAACCCTCCTGTCTTTTTCCTTGGAGGGCACAGTGCCAATGAAGCACTAAGGAATCGATGGGATCTTTAAATAAATGTGGGATCAGATGGACAGCAGCTCGGCAGGAGTGGAGCTCCCAGTCAGGGCTCCATTTCTGCCCTTAACAACTCSGGGCCATTTGTCATTGTGCTGCTTCTTGGGGGTCTCCCATCATAACACRAGCTCACAGACAGGTTTTTACGGGCTTCAGGAAGTTGGGAAAATATTCCAGGGCCCTTCAAGGTTCTGGTTCATTTGCATTTTAAAAAGTCAAGTCTGCCTGGTTCCTGAAAGACCAAGTGAAAAGTGCAATAAATCACAGTTAAAGCTTGTGTGTGGCACAGCATCAGCCAGGGATCCCTCCCTGGCTCCTACACWGGAKAAAAACCCCAAACCAAAGTTAYCCTATTGTTTCTCCTCACCTTTTSGTTGTTTGGTTGGKTTTTGTTCCACTGATTRTTGYGTTTTGTGGTGATTTTCCTTCCCTGTTTCTATTTCAAGCAAACCAAACCCAAATTTTGAGGGTGAATCCTGAAAGTGGTGTAGGAGCTCACCTGGGCCCAAGGGTGCTCCCAAAGATGGATCGTGCCTGGCCCCAATTCTGCAAGTGCATTTCTCTCATGTTTCATTTCCTTTCCAAGCCTTGCTCAAGAGAAGTTACCAGATCCAATTTTCATTCTTAAACTTGATTTAAGAGAGAGCAGTAAATTTATGAAGAGTTTTAATTCTGCAGAATTCAGGCTCCCCGTGGGGGTGTTCAGTGATTTTCTGAGGAAATCTGGTAACAGATTCAATTCCCACAACATTGGGGAATTTCTGATGTTGTTACATAATAAATCACAGTTCTTATAAGAAAGCTGAGGAAAATCTACCAGTATTCATCACTGATATTGAAACAATCATTCAGATTTTGGGATTTTTTTTTCTTCAGACAATATGAGACAGTGTTTCTGAGACAGAAATGAAGTAAATCTCTCACAAATACATGACCATTGGTCACCTGTGTAAATCAGTGGGAGCAGTTCACCAGTACAGAGTCATTCTGTTCTTTTTCATGCTGTGATTCTGAAGTTGTGCTGGAGGATTCTGGAAGTCAGAAATTGTCTGATTCAAGGGATGTCTTTGYCCAGTGACTTTGGTGCCCATATGAACTGGGATTTGAGCACAGGGGGAGATGGATCCAAAGTTCCACAGTGTGCAAAACAACCTTCACATATCTCAGCTACCCCCGGCTACCTGCAGATCTGACTTTAAATTAGTGAGTATTCAAGTTCAAGAATGAAGGAATGAAGGGAAATCTAGTTGAAACTTGAAAAACACCTCTAAAAATTGKGTGATAACCTCATCAAGCCAAAATCCTGCATCTTTCGGGGGAGGAAAAGTAAGAAAGATCAGTTCCAAAAGTCTCTAAGGTGCCTTGAGCCCCCAAAAAAACTCCAACAGGAGCAGTTGGGGTTGTGCTCAAGGCCATGGAGGTTTTGAGAATTTGCCTCCCAAGCATTTGGAGTCCAGTGGAGAGCAGTGGTGGTGAGGAAGGGGGAGATGTTTCTGTGAATCCCCACCAAACTCTGCCGTGGTTCTCCTCCATCGTTTGCTCCACTCAGGAAATTCGAGTCCAACTCTTGGCATGAGTGGGGAGAGTTTCCTGTCTGGAGACACCAAATTGTGTCTCAATTCATGTGTGGCCAAAGTGCATTTTCTTTGTCTGTGGGAAGGTCAAAAGCACTCAAGCATCAGACCTGCAGTCAGACCAAAGCAGGAGAAGTGAATTGGTATAAAAAAATTATGGCAAACGTGAGGCAAGTTCATGAAAATCTCATTGCTGTTTATTTCTGCTCCATCACTCCCCAGATATTTGTGTGTTGCCAGCACAATGTCTGTATCTGAGTTGTTTTTTTTTTAAGTGCCTTCCTGAATTAACCACCCAGAATCATCCCAGAAATGCCCATGAGATTTGGAGTTAGCCTGGAAATCTTTCAAAGGACCCCGACGATAACTGCACCGGGTTCTTCCATTGCATTTCCATTTTATGGCATCTTTTTATATTCCGCGGTAGCCTTTTCTGAATAAAAATGAGACAGCCTCTTAAGAGGCCTTTCTATGATTTGCATTTGGCAAAAACAGCCTTAATGAGCTGTTAAGAGTCATTCCCCAGCCCTATTGTTGGCCATGCATGGGAGCCTGTAAAGTGCTGAAAAGCCAAAAGACAATTTATGATCCCTGATGCTATCCCTTCCTGAGACAATTCCACCCAAAGGAAGATATCTGGGGGAGTAGGAAGTCCCATTATTTAAGTGGCTTTTACTGGAGTCATAACTGTGGAATTTGCTGTTTTCATTTCAGACTGCTCCCTGCCCCTGTTCCCTTCTAGCAGGGATGTCACTGCCTGTTCTCTGTGCTCTCCTGATGTGCAGCCCTAAAGAACGGGGAGRTGACTCAGTAAAACTCCCCATTCATTGCCGGGATCCGATAAATAGCACCAAATTCCAAGCAGGCACTAATCAACTCACCAAACTCCTGATTTTTGCTCATTTTCTGAAGGCAGTGGTTCAGYTCACAGCAGCCTGGCCCACAGGAGTTGAGGAGTGTGAAGGATGTGAAGAATTGTCTGAAATATAGGGTGGGAGGGTTATTCAGCACTGGGGAAAATCCCAGAGAGTTTCTGGAGGCTGGGAGGCTCTGGGCATTGTTTCCCTCTGGAAATGGGCAGTGAATGTCAGAGGTTTGTGGTGGCTGAGGGTGCAGAGGGGACAATCACAGAGCTGTGACCAAGACACAGACCTTGGTGTCATCATTGACACCCAGACAGCCCAAGAAAAGAGCAAATCTCAAATCCATTGTGTGGTCCCCTACTGTAAATTTTATTTGCATGAAAACACAGCACAATAATTTGACTGCTCACCCTCATGTGCAGAGAAAAAAAGCAACTTAACAGTGAGCTAAGCAATCAGTACATACAGTTTTTGTTTCTGAAATCGCACCTCTTTCACTTTCTTCCCTCTGCTGTGGCTTACAAAAGTGACTTACAGTGCAACTGGGTTATGCAGTAAAACGAGTAATTCGGAGCTGCTAAAAGAAAAGGATTATTCTTCTGTTCACTCAGGGAACAAAGCTTCCCAATAAATGCCGTGCTCTGCCATGCACCGAGTGCTTTTGTGCAGTTCATAGCACAAATCATACTGTGCCCAGTGCTCATCCCCAGCAGTATTCTTTAATGCTTAACTCGGTGACCTCACAAAAATAATTGGTGGGAAGCAAATTTACTCAGCCCTCCGCCTTTATTTGCAGAGTGAATGGCTCGGAGGATCGYGCGTGAATTTATGGAAATGAAGGGGGAGAAAGGACCCAGAAGGGTTTTCTGCAGCTGAAGATGGGCCCAGGGAGGGCAGGAACGTGGAGGGTCAGTGTGGTGTCCCTGCCTGCAATGAGGACACTCAGCTCAGACTGGTTTCCCTGCCTGCACTGGCACTGGGGACACTCAGAGTGGTGACCCTGTACTGGGGACACTCAGTGTGATGTCCCTGCCTGCCATGGGGACACTCAGCTCAGTGTGGTGTCCCTGCCTGCACTGGGGACACTCAGCACGGTGTCCCTGTCTGGAGAGGGGACACTCAGCACGGTGACCCTGCCTGCCTTGGGGACACTCAGCATGGTGTCCCTGTCTGCCTTGGGGACACTCAGTGTGGTGTCTCCGCCTGCACTGGGGACATTCAGCTCAGCACGGTGTCCTTGCACTGGGGACACTCAGTGTGGTGTCCCTGTCTGGAGAGGGGACACTCAGCTCAGAGTGGTGTCCCTGCCTGTACTGGGGACACTCAGAGTGGTGACCCTGCATTGGGGACACTCAGCTCACTGTGGTGTCCCTGCCTGGAGAGGGGACACTCAGAGTGATGTCCCTGCCTGCCATGGGACACTCAGGGAAGGATGCTGCTCCTCCAATAATCAGCGGATCAGCGCAGTGCCCAGGGAGCCCTGCGTTCAAAACACCTAAAAGCCTTTCCATCCTTATCCCCAAGTTCAAATTTCAGCTCCAACTGCGAGCTTTGACCAATAATCATCCCCCAAATGAGAGTCGGGGTGATTTAAGAGCAGCTTCACAAGGGATGAGCTCAATTCCCCCTCCTCGGTGTAAATTTGTATAAATATTGGAAACTCTGGATGTTCCTGGGGTGCCATCCCTGCCTCTGTGCGGGCACAGTGCCCATCCCACCCCTGCCAGGGATGCAGAACAGGCTGCAGCCCCTCTTTTTTGGCCTCCTATATATTGATATGTATAGATATGTAAATTCCCCGCGGAGAAAACCCCCAACCCTTCGTTTAAAGCAGGGTGAGAGACGTAACAGGATCGTTGTTCTTGATGTGCATGTGATATAAGCCAGCACAAAAGCAGCTTACCAACCAGCTTGCAGAGATTAGCTAACAAGAACGGAGCCTTTCTTTTCAGCAGCTGTTATTAGCATATTTTTCATCAATACTATACTTAACAGCTACTACATAGCAGGAAGTGGTATTTAACCTCTTGTTCCAATGTAACGAGATTACTCGCGATGGTTATGTTGCATTCCATTCACTGGGACCCTCCTGTGTCCAGTTAATTAGCTTCACTGGTAGCCAGCCTGAACTGGGAGCCAGGGCACCGAAATGTATTCGGAATATCGAAATTTTAACTGAGATGTATTCTGAATATTGAAACTTTAACCCAAATGTATTCGGAATATTGAAATTTTAACCAAAATGTATTCCCAATATTGAAATTTTAACTGAGATGTATTCGGAATATTGAAATGTTAACTGAAATGTATTCGGAATACTAAAAATTTAACTGAAATGTATTCCCAATATTGAGATTTTAACCCAAATGTATTCGGAATATTGAAATTTTAACTGAAATGTATTCCCAATATTGAAATTTTAACTGAAATGCATCCAGAATATTGAAATTTTAACCAAAATGTATTCCCAACATTGAAACTTTAACTGAAATGTATTCAGAATATTGAAATTTTAACCAAAATGTACTCGGAATATCAAAATTTTAACCAAAATGTATTTGGAATATTGAAATTTTAAACTTGGTTTGTGCTGAGCACAATGTAAAATTCGATGCTGACAGATAAAGGGTGTCATCACAATATTCTGCCAGCTCCTGATGAACAGGGGGGTTTAACCACTTAAATGTCCAAAGTTTTAAGGAAAACTYGTTCTTAAAGCTAAAGTTCTTTGAAATAAATAAATATCTTTTGAGGCACAAGCAGGCAGAACTACTTTTTCCTTTATTTGTATATAAAACTCTGAGCTGGAAATTCAAGGTGGGATTTTTTTTTTCCTTCTCTGTGCTGCTGCTTCAGAGAAATTCTTAAAACCCTTTTGTTTGTGCATCTCCAGGCTGCAAAGTTAATTTAAAGGGCACTGCCAAGGTTAGCAAGCTCAGAATTTGATTTGACTGGCTGTGCATGTTTCCTAATAACTGCTTGGGAAGTCTGCATAGTTCCACATCTTTTTATCTTGAGAGG
>NW_026623639.1:155046-161866 GCF_030028575.1 Malurus melanocephalus
AAAAAGAAAGTGATTGAGGAGGATTCTCTAAGTGGTGTGCAGTGGGGACACAGAGAGTCCTGAGGAAAACTCTGTCCTATGAAAACCAAACCACAGCAAATAGGACACTTTTTATTATTCCAATAACTTCTGGAAAACAKCCACCAAGTTATTTTCTTCATTTGCTTTGAAGGCATTGTGTATTTACTCATGACTTGGAGTTACAACCAAATCCCCCAGAATTATTTCTGCAGCAATAACACAGACCCTGGAGCACTGAGCTGGTTTTTCTGTCTCCCTCACAGCTCCTGGTGGATTTTCCTGGGGAATTGTGCTGTGAGGGTCAGAGCAGAGCCCACCCTGTTTGTGCTGGGTTTGTTCAGGTGAGCGGCTGTTCCTGGTGGGAGCTGTCCAGCTCCTTCCTCCTGCAGCAGCAGCGGATGCAGGGATGCTCTGAAAGCCCCCAGAACGCTGCTCTGCTGCTTTACCCCAGGCAAAAACCGGGATCCGAGGGTTTCCATGCCCTGGGAATTGTCCAGAGCTGCAGCAGCTGATGGGAGGGATGAGGCTGTCCTTGTTCAGGGGCACAAACACAGCCAGGCATGGCCATGTCCTGTCCCTGTGCCACCCACAGCCCCTGTGCCACACACAGCCCTGTTCCTCTGGTCCCCAGCTTTGTTCCCCTGATCCCCAGCCCTTTTCCCCCGCCCTTTTCCCCCTTTTCCCCAGTCCTATTCCCCTTTTCCCAGCCCTTTTCCCCCTTTTCCCCAGTCCTATTCCCCTTTTCCCCAGCCCTGTTTCCCTTTTCCCCAGCCCTTTTCCCCAACCCTATTCCCCTTTTCCCCAGCCCTTTTCCCGGCCCTATTCCCCTTTTCCCCACCCTTTTCCCCAGCCCTTTTCCCGGCCCTATTCTCCTTTTCCCCAGGCCTTTTCCCCAGCCCTAGTCCCCTTTTCCCAGCCCTTTTCCCAGCCCTGTTCCCCTTTTCCCCAGCCCTATTCCCCTTTTCCCCACCCTTTTCCCCAGCCCTTTTTCCCCACCCTATTCCCCTTTTCCCAGCCCTTTTCCCACTCCTGGCTGCTCAGTGGCCCCTCTCCCACCCCGGGTCACTCCAGCACAGGCACAGGGCAATCCCAGCTCTGTTTGCTGTAAATCTGTGTGTTCTCCCCTCATTTCAGAGCCTTTTGGCATCACCTGATGCAATGAGCATCTCCAGAAGCCTCTCCATCCATTTCAATCTCTTTCTCCAGAAGCTGTCCCAGGTTCCAGGCCCTTCCATCCCACCTCCCACTCCAAACCATTAAATCCAAGAGCCAAACACTGTGTGAAAGAATAAGGGATCACTCTGTTTGAGGGATCCATTTCTTAGCTGTCATTCAGCAAAGTACAAACTCTTTCACCAAAATTTAAATMATTTCAATGCACACTTTCTCCTGGGATAATTTTTGTCCAAACAATTTGTTGAATCAGGACCTGAAATGGCATCTTCTGCTCAGATAAATTACATTTTAAAGCTCATTCTGGAGCATCATGGTGAAATAAATCTTTATYTTGGTACTAATGAAGAACAGYATTATTGGTACCYTTCCTRTAGCAATTCATTGACAGAGAAATGYWCAATTGCAGAGAGCAGCTGCCCCTGCTTCTTGATCAACCTGATAATTAATAGGAATAGAGAAAAAAACCCGTATTTCTGAGTGCTGATCCGGCAGCAAAGGCACTCCAAACATCTGAAGAAAAAACAGTTTGTTAATTGCTGTCTAGACAGTTTATTGCTGCAATAAGATCAAAACACAGAATACTGAGGTTTGTGGTATGAATCATGCAGACTAAACAATTGTTTTATTGCATTTACAGAGCACTTGATTTATAATGAAGTCAGCTCAGTAATAAAATTCCTCCATTGTATATCCCGAATAATTTCACCTCGTTTCACATCTCCCTGGTTTAATTCGAGATGGAGATGTTTTAAAAATGTCTGGATGGAGAGGGGATTAGTGCCATGTGTATATAAAGTTACTTATCTCGGGGCTCTGTTCTATCACCCCGTGCTCATCCAGAATTCCCTGGATCAGCTGTGGGGTTGGGGATGCTCTGAGGAGCAGATTTCCTGGGCTGGAGTCCCACTGAGGGCACTGCAGGGAAATTCAGGCTGCCCCATTGCAGGAGCTCCCATCCCTCTCCACCTTCACCCACAAGGATCAACCAGGCAAGTGGCTTTTCCCCCTTTTTTAACTTTATCASTCTACAAAACTGTTGTATTTTTAAAATCGAGAAGAAAGATTGATCTGTCTGCTTCTGTGGGTGAAGAGGAGCTTTTCTGGAAACCAAGAAACTTTTGGGATGGCACAAAATGTGCTTTATTAAGTGCTGAGCTGAGAAAAGGGAATAGTTGGAATAATTGCATGAATCTGAGTCTGTGCAAAGCACCAGCTTTCCCTGGGAGCATGAAATGATCTTGCCTGTGTTTTGGATGAGACATCTCTGTAATATTTTTATTTCCTAGTTTGACAGATTATAATCAGGACAAAGCTGATGCACTTTTGAGAAAAACCCAGAGGTTCTTGGAGACCCAAACTCAGACTCCCAACGCAGTGAAGATGCTCAGGTAAATGCAAAATTCCCCTCCCCAGACTCTCTGATTCTTCTCCAAGTGACAGAGACACAAATACGAGCAGAGAACATAAAATGCCTTTKGAAACAGCTGATTTGTTTGGAAAAGCAGGGATGGTCTGACAAAATCAGGTATTAAACCCCCAGGGCAGGGCAGGGCAGGCAAAGGGCTCCCAGAGCACAGATTGATGCCTTTGTGGGCAGAGATGCTGCAAAGAGAACCAGGGATGGGAACAAAATTCAGCAATCTCACCACAACCAGCAGCTGCCTGGCCATTTAAACCTAGAGATTTTCATTAACAGAATTGTAAAGTAAATCCATAACATCGATGTCAGGGATGCAGAACTGGAGTTTTACAGGTTTGAATGTCCAGATCAATGATTTGGTTGCTTTCTAACAAAAGTGAGAACCTCTTGCTGCCCAAGAGGATTTGACACTAAATTTGCTGAAGAAAGCAGCAGCAGAATATTCCATTTAAATCTGAGTATCCCTAGGGAGGGTGGTGTGGTTGGTGTGTCAGGACCCTGGCTGGTGTTCCCCAGAGGTTTTTGTACAAATCCAGGCAGTTTTCTGCTCGGGATGAGCAGGTTCTGGTGTGCAGCAGTGTCAGTCAGCAGCACCCTGAGAGATTTGGGGGCACCATCCCTGGGGATGCTCCAGAGTCACCCTTTTCCTGCAGAGCACCCAGAGCACCTCCTGCCCACCCCACTGGGCCAGAAAGCTCTGCCAAGGGCAGGGTGTGCTTAGGAAGAGCTTTAGGAGAAAAAGAGGTTTTATTTTAGCCATTCTTCAGCCTAATTTTGATTTAYTGAGTGTGTCACCCTGGAGAAAGGCTGAGTGTGAACACGAGGGTGGCACAGACAACGTGTCCTCTGCTCCAAAGGTGCCTCAGGACAACACAGCAGAGGAATTTATGGTGGGGAAGGAGAGTGAGGGAAGGATTCTGTCTGGGGAAAGGCACCAAAATGTTGTAGGGGCTGTGAGCAGCACTGTGGGTGCTGGAAGGGGTTAGAGACAAAGCCCTGGGCTGTGCCAGCTCTTCCCCTTTGCCCAAGCTGCTCCAAGCCCAGCTCTGGGGACAATCAGCCCTTGGTGCTTTTTTTTTACACAGCTTTAAATGCTGTGAGCAGCTTTCCCGTCCTTTATTGCTGCTCAATAAACTTCTATCTCGTGGAAGCCCTGATTTATTTACTCCATCCCGCAGAACAGAACGGCCATGTGCTCCCTCCCACATCAGCACCCCTTTACCAGATTCATAAAATGTGTTAACAGTTGATGTAAAATTCATGCACAAGGCCRGCAGAGCTGCCTGCCAGGCACTGAGAGCTGCACGTGTCCTGACGTGTGSCACTCTCAGGGTGGGCTCTCAGGGGTTTTTTCTGTGTTTTGGGGATGCTCCTCTGCCCAGCCACCCAAACATCTTCACATTTTCCACCTATCACTGAGTTTTAGCTGATTTTCCTCATCAGCTAGCAGGAAAACACAGATTGTGAGAGCAGGAGTTTGGTCAAGGGTTTATCTGCAGCCTTTCGGTTTCTGAACTCGCTGCTTCAGGGGCTTTCACTGACCAGGAACAGCTTTTTGCTGCTCTGGGGGTGGGTCAGGAGCATAAAGGTGAGGTGAGGATCAGAATGAGGGGGTTTAGCCCTCTGTAGGAAAATCCCCTTTGCCTGTAGCCCTTCTGAAAGGTGTGGGTTCAGTGAGGGCTGTGGGATATCCCTGATTGTTCCCTTTCYCCATGCATTGGGGTTCCTGCCCTGTCCCTGCTCCCAGCACTGCCATTTCCATTCYCCAGCACTGCAGGAGAGCCCCTGGCTCTGACCCTGACCCAGGAACATCCCAGGATCTCCTCAGCAAAGAGAAGAGTTCCCCTCTGTGAACTGGGCCAGGCAAAGGAGGCTTATGGGAACACGACCTCAGGCTGCCTTATCCTCTGCTATCTCGTGGCATTTGCATAATTCCCAGCCTAAGGAGATGGGAGGGATCTGGGATATCTCTGCAGTTTGCTCCCTTCTATCCCTGTTCTGCTGGGAAAGGCAGTCTGGAGTTTGTGAATTCCACAGGAAGAATTATTGGGGATTCCACACACCCTAAATAGGAACAGGGACATTTTGGGGTGTGGAAGGTCCCAGGCGTGTTCCAGGCAGCAGCTGTCCTTCAGAAGAGCCCCCAGCTGGGTGTGCATTCCTCACCACATTGCTACACACATTTGTGCAATATTTGGCTTATTTGTGCAAAATAATTAATGAAACATGTCTCATTGGCACCAGCATCCCTTGGGACCCCAAAGCAAACAGAGCCCTTTGAAGYCTGAGAGGGTCTTAAAAGCAGAAAATATTTACCACAAGTTTATTCAGGCAAGCTTTGGTGGTGGTGATAAATCAGCAGCCTGCAGACAGGCYCTTATCTGGGAGAGCTGGCATGAATCTATCAGAAAATCACAATTTGCAGTGTGCACAGCAGCCTCCATCCCATTCACAAACTGCTGATGCCCTTGGCCACCAAACCCCCAAATTTGGGGCTGGGATGGCCCTTCCTGAGGCAGCTCCTCTGCAGGATCAGCCCTGGGTCAGGGCATTGCTGGCCACGCTCAGAAATCCCTGAAAGATTCCAAACCTCACAACCCCACTCTGCCAATCCTTCCCACAGCCCCTGATCCATGACTGGGAGGGTTTTAAAGACCCAGAGTCTGAGTGAGCTGATCGTGTCCATTCTGCCCCTCCAGCTGCAGTCTGGGTGATGTGATCTCACTCTGCTGTTTGGGGGTGTTCACAGCTTTGCACATCCCCTATTCTGCCCCATTGGATGGGAAATTATCCAGAGCCTGTCCTGACTGCCCAACAAATCCCATTGTTGGAGAGGGTTATGTGCCAGGACCTGCCCCTGCAGCATCAAAGTGCAGGGAGTTCCCATCAGAGCTGTTTTCTGGTGGTTTTTTTGGGTTTTAATGGCATTTGTGCAGGTGCACAGCTTCAAAAGGGCTTTTCCTCAGTCTAAAGGGCTGGTCCAAACTTCAGCTGGATTAAGAGCCACTCACAGCAATATTTGATTTTTAACAGTGTTCTCAAAATCTCGTTGCATCACTGAGATTGCTCAGTTTTATTTAATAATGGTGTGGTTTGAATATCTTTCCATTAAATGAGTTTTATGGGTGGGGCCCAGTTWGTCCAGTGCACCCAGTGCTCAATCAGTCCCAGGCAGCTGAGGATGTGCAGATATTTAAAAAGTTCATTTCTCAATGCAAATGTTGTCTGAATTTAATAAACAATTCGGGTTCCTTGGCAGAACCTGGAGCCCTCAAAAGGTTCAGAACCTCAGGGCTGTGGCTCCATGGCAGGAAGGGCTTAGGGCATTCTTGCCCCTTTCCCAGCCTCCATCTATTGATTGTTGTGGGTGTTTTAGGSCTGGATCAGCTCCCTGGACTGGGTGACAGATTTCAGAAGGAGGTGGCAGCACAGGAAGGACTGTGATGCAGGGAAGGAGGGAATCCTGCATTCCTGGAATCCACAATTTTGACCCAAACCTGCAGCTCAGGTGGGTTATGGCCCCATCCTCCAGCTGTTCCCATGGCAGAACCCTTCCCAGCAGAGCTGTGCAAGGGGCTGCTACTCCATCCTCCAAATTCCTGGAGGGCTGAAGCTTATTTGTAATCAAACAAGGCCAAATTGGAGTCTCCCATGCAGAATTGTCCCTCTAAGATAACTCAGCTCTGTATTTCAATGCAAAGAAAATACAGCCACGAGCTGCCCAGCTTCCCCCAGCAGAGAGCAAAACATCAGTACTGAATGCCCACATGACTGATGTGTGTTAAAAGAGGTGCTTTGGGCAGGATTATCAATAAATACACATTTATTCCCAATCATCTGAGATATTTGGGGTTCAAGCACAGGCGGGATCTGAGTCAAGGCACTTGTCCCAGTTTCTGTCACCCAAACACTAAACCCCTATAAATCATTAATTTCCAGACTGTTTATTATCCAGGGGAAGTAACAAAACAGTAGTATCACATAACACATCCTAAGAATGCCTTGTTCATTTTAAGAGCAAATAAAACTAAATAGCACCAAGTTGTTACTGCAGCCTGCGAGGCCGAGCAGAACACAAAGAGAGAGCYTTAATCAGACAGAGGCCACAAAATAAACAGGGAAACGGGTTAAAAAAAAGGGAAAAAGCCTTTGGACAAGAGGGAGCACACGTAGACATCTTCACAGATATTCTCTGTTTACTGT
>NW_026623639.1:162708-165677 GCF_030028575.1 Malurus melanocephalus
CAGGAATAATTTAACACCTATCCCCAGGCAGAGCACAAAAATACTCATCCAAATGAATTACTCCATCAAGAAAGCAAACTTTGGGATGTTTGGTTAGCAGGGCCCTTCTCTAATGGGTTTGTCATGTGTCCCCAGGAGCAGTTTGTGACAGGACAGAGCTGTGAATTCCCAGCTGAAGATGAGGAGGGCCAGAGCGATTTTTGTGCCTCAACTTCCCTGAGCTTCACCCTCCAGGGTCCTGCACGGGCAGAGGATGCTGCCAAGGCACCAAAATCCTCCGTGCTCCCAAATATCCCAGCAGAGACACGGGAATCAGACAGCTGAGGTGGAATTGGGATTTATTGGGTGGCCTTTCAATGGGTAGTGCTGACAGCTGGGAAATGCAGCTCCCCTGGCAGGTTTGCTAATACAGCACAGCCAGACCGAGCTGCCTCAGTCCTGCTGAACCTCCCCAGCCTGACTTTTTGTCAATTTAGCTTAAATGCCTTCCAGCTTTCCCYGGGAAAAAGGCCTTTTCTGGGCAATATTTCAGAGTTTATATTGAGCTGGTCACACATGTCAGGAAGGTATTGYACTTCTAAAAGTGATGTTAGTTAGCAAAACTGCAATCCAGGCCTCACACRTTATTTTGCTCCATATGTTATTTATTTTAATCCCTTGAGGTCCCMAAATACTCTATATTTACAGTTACCCTTTAAAGTTATTGTTAGTTACAAAATATTAGAAACATAGTTTCATCTATGAAATGTATAATTAAATTAATCTTTGCCATATTTTTTTTTTACCTCACACAGGAAGCATTTCAGTCTGATGAATACCACGGACATATAATTAGTACTTTATACCATAAACCAGATTATAACTTACACTGTCCACCCTGGCTCCAAAAATCCTTGCAGATTTTAATTCAATTGCTGCCCTTTATCTGGATGAAAGCATTTGAATTCAATTATTGGTTGGATTATTCAGGGCRGATTTGTGCCTTTGTATGGGTTAGATGTGGTGGCAGTTTTAAACACAACTTTAGTGCAAGTCTCAAATTAGCCACTTGCATCTATACTTAGGCAACCACCAGGTTTGAAATGCTGAACATCTGATTTTTCTTGCTGAGGTTTGCCTAAGCTGGGGTTTAGTGGGAATCGAGGGTGGTGATGAAAGGGAAACTTTGAGGAGTGTCTGAATTCCAGTGGGAATTGGGCACCTGAAATGCTCAGATCCCTTTGGAAGCCCCTCCTGTGCCTGAATCCCTTTGGAGAAGAGTTCACCAGCAAACGCAGCCAAACCTCCTCTTCTCTTTGATCTGTCCTTTCCATGCCTGGAAACTTTCAGATGTTTCCATCACCGAGACCCCTTTGAGCTCCATCTGCCCTTTTTATATTTTAGSTGAAGGTGAGTTGGCTGTGCCTGCAGTTTGAAGAATTTGAAGGCTGTCGGTGCAGTTTGAAGGCATTTCAGACAGGGAATTGTGGAATAATGCAGGATCTGCTGCTCTGAGGTGTCTCTCACAGCCAGAGGCTGATCCCACATGGATCTGGGGCTCTGTGGGATGCAGCAGGGCCAGCCCATCCATCCTGCTCCTGTGTTTATAGCAGCTTGTTTAGCTTACCCTAATGCACATCCTCAGACCTGCCTCTCACACACAGCCCACCACATGTTTATCAATATTCTTTATAAGCAAAATATTTTACTTCCATTGAGTAGGTTCAGATACAGAGCAGCCTCAGCGCCAGGGGCTGCTTCAACATTCCCCCTGTGCATCTTTGACCGAAAAATTCAACCTTCAGCCCACCCACATCACCCAGCAGGGCCCAAAACGTGGCCAGTGCTGGGCTGGTTTTGCTGATTTGAGCTGTCAGCTGGAGAAGAGAGCTGRGCTTGGGCTGGGGTTGGGGTTTCATTCAGAGCAGGGAGCAAATTCCTTTACAAAATACACATTTCCAAGCTGTGATCCTCCCATCAGCTGATTGGGAATCTGTTTTGTCCAAGGGCTCCCCAATGGCAGCAGCAGCACCTGCCTTGATCTCAGAGAAATCTTGGCTTTCACAGAGCCCCCTGACTCCATTTGTGGGTGCTCAGCACTTCTGAGAATCAGGCAAGAGGCTTTTAAAGATTAAACAATTGCCCGACTCCAGCAGGAAGTAAAATCATTTAAAATTTGCAGAGAGRCATAAAAAGGGGACATGACATTCAAGAGATATTTTATTCTATTAGACAGCAAAATCATAGGAAATGCTTTCTGAGGGAAGTGATTTATTGAACTGTGGGACTCATGGCCACCAAGACAAGGATTTTAAAAGTTTTATGCACAGAACTCTCTCTGTTTAACTGGTGATGCTAATGGCATTTCTGCAAGGCTTGTTTAACCTCYGAGTCCAATCCATACCCTGATTTTCAGCTCAAGACAGAGCCTGTGGTGGCTGATTMTCCTGCTGGTGTCTGACACCACCTYCCCTKMSCATCAAATGTCCAGCATCAAAACTAATTAATGAATGAGACAGGCACCACCCTCCCCTCCTCCTGGTTCAGCYATTTCTGTACCACACAGTCATTTCTGCTGTCCCAAATTCCAGTTTTGGTGTTCAGACCCTGGAAGACAGTGATGATGAGCTCTGGAGCCCAGCAATAACCAGAAGCTCAGATGAGTTTCCTTCCCTGGACACAGCTTTGCACMCACACTCTCACCCCACACAGACCCCTAATTTCAGATTCATTCAGGTGGGCACCACTCAACTGCTGCACTCATTATTTATGATCATTCTTTCCTGAGAGGGGAAAAAAAAAAAAGAAAAAATACTGTACATGCTTTTTAAACTCATAAATATAACGAATCAAAGGCAATTTGGCAAATCTGCTCCATGGCTTGGAGCCCACTGTGGATCTGCTGCTCAGTTAAATTCAGTCCCTCCTTCACCTGGAGGGATCTGTCACTGGGACCCCATCGATCACAGGGATGTCCCATCCTTCCCCAG
>NW_026623639.1:166113-166977 GCF_030028575.1 Malurus melanocephalus
TATTTCTGATTGCTGCACAATCCATTTACCTGCTGTGATCAGCAGACTAAAACCAGGAAGACACCAGAGCTCGAATTCCCAGCAGGCTGAAAGYTGATTTCCTGCCTGGTTTATTCACATCTCGTTGATAGGATCTGAAAAACTGAATATGCACTGGGTTGGGAGGAATAAATTCCACACAGGAGTGAGATAAACACAGCACTGTGCTCGTAGGTATTCCGAGGGAAAAAAATCCCAAAAAAAGCACACTCCTCACACTGACAGATATCAGCTTCAACTACCCCAAATGTCCAAAATTACCTTAAAGTTACCTGAGACTTTAATATATATAAATAAATGTGTATATACACACACTGAGGTTATACATAAATACTGGAAATACCTATATACTCTCTCTCTATATATATATATAATATTCTGTTTACTTTCTGAGAGTTTATGACCTCAGGATGAACCCCACCAAGACCTCACATTTTCAAGCTTTTCTTTATTATCCCACATTTGAAGATTACTTTAGAGATCTGCAGAAGAAAGGCTTCTCTTACAAGCATTTGTTTCTCTAGGAACTTCAGTTCGAAATGAAACCTCAAATATCGTGGGAGTTGGAAACCTGAAACCAAACAGTTTGTATCGAGAAACTGCTTGATATGAACAGTGAGGGCTCTGAATAGTCYTCATTCATTTTCAGAGCTACCATCAGCTGGCTCTGTAACAGTAGATCCCCCAAATTATGGAGGTTTGCAAAAATCCCCCCTCACACGGTGAATTAAAAGCTTTTTGCCTTGTTTTTTTGCGCCTGCATGGATGGAAGGTCCATCATTTTTCACAGATAACAGAATTACGTGTCAGGTTTGGTTTACACGG
>NW_026623639.1:167806-180199 GCF_030028575.1 Malurus melanocephalus
TGGGCACAAACCCTGCCCAAAACCTTCCATCCTTCCTCTCCCCTGGCTGGCTCGAAGCAGGGATGGCAGTGAGCAGGAATTTGGCTCATCCCAACCTCTGGAGCTTCACCCCAGGGCTCAGCTGAACCATTTTCCATTTTCTGGTTTATCACACAGAACAAAAAGCAGGGGGACACTGAGGCTGATGGGCTGCAGCAGTGACTCCATCTCTGCCAGAGGTGTCAGCACCCGAAATTCCATTTCTTCAGCCCTGTTTTGACCATTTGTGGCCCTGAGCTCGGGCTCTGTTGGAAGGCAGAGGCAGCAGAGGTGCTGTGTGGGGGCGATGAGGATGTGGCACCTCAGGCAGTGACTCCATCCCATAAACACGGCTGGAGGCACAGAAATACATCCATTTGTGCATTTCTTGACATTGCYTCAAGTGCTTCCTAAGCTTTTGCTTCCCCCACCCCCAAAAATGTATTTCTCCATTTAAAAACTTGTGGCTTCAGACTCCAACAAAAACTGGAAAAGGTTTGTAGGAAACAAGTCTGCAAATGTATTTAGTGTATGAAAAATGATTTTCTGAGGAACATACAAGATGTTCTATTTCACCTAATTCTCTGTATTGATTTCTGTGGCATCATCTTCTTCCTTCCCTTTTTCATCTTTTAATGCATTTCTATTTCTTCCCAACACACAAAACCCCTGTTTCTTTTACAAAGCAGAACAAAGAAGTTTTCCTTCCCAATCAGTAATTTCGTTTTCCTTTGTAATTGTAAAAAGAAACTCTTGAAAAATCAATACATTGCTGCCAAGTCGTACACAGCCAGGAATGGAGCAAGCTTAGTAAATAAAGGAAATTGCAATTTTTTTCCTCTCTTTGGTCACCCTTTAGTACACGCAAGGTGACTGCCAATCTTGGTGCTTCCCACCCCAGCTATTCTCCTTTTCTTCCCTGAAAATTTTCAAGTTAATCTTGGAGATGAAAAGAAAAGTTTGAAAAGAATTGTTCTTGGAGCCCAAATTCCTGATGTCCTAAATTACAGCAACCCCCACCCCGAAGTGGCTGGCTCCTGAGGGTAATCTGAGCCCTCTCAATTAACCAGCCCCGAGATAAAGATTGCTCATGCTAAAGATGTCACATAACACCGGCCTTAGAAATTGGAAAACCTCAGCTAAAGGAAGATACCYGCTCGGCTGGATCAATAGTTTCAACATCTATCAATATTTGGATACRATTGACTGTCTTGATGTGCAAAACTGAGTGGATTTGTGCACCTGAACTGAACAAGAAGGCCTCTTGAATTAAAATGTGTAAGGGGCCATTTACAGGTGAGGGTCTGTAAGGGCTCGGATCGGGGAGGATTTTTGTCATTGCAAAAACTCAGATTTTGGGAGCTGCTTCCAAATCTGAGGGGGCAGAAGAAAGATGTGTTACCAGCTTGATTTGCACCTGCAATTGAACAGGCCAGGCTAATTTACACTGAACCTTAATTGCAAGCATAAATCCTGTGTATACAAATGGCTTATAAATAAAAYCTCTCCAAGTTATCCACGATCTGTTCCACAGAGGAGCCAAGAGCCCCATATCTCCTTTTTTTTTTTCATGGTTGTTGGTCTCACTTTGGGACACAGAATTACTTTAATGCATTTGTCTTTTTGCCTAAAAATACCTGTGACATGTCAAAAAAATAAATCAGGATCCAATTTGTCCTGGCACAGCTTTGAACAGGGATGTTGTTAACAATTAATCAGCGAGAGAGTGTGGAGAAACACGAGTGTGTGGGYTACAATTTATGAACTGCTGTTCCAGTGTCCTGTGAAGGTGCTTTGCTGCTCTCGAGTTTTGATGGAGAGAGCCAGGATTGAGCTTTATGAGGAACAAGGAGGGGGATTGTGGTTTGCTGAGGCTGGTTTTTATTTTTTAAACTTTATTTCATGTGTGGAAGGTGGTTGGAGATTCAGGGCTGAGCTGTGCACARCCACAGCAGAGTTCTTTTCGTGAGTGGAAAGGATTTGGTGCAGTCCAAAGGAGAAGGTGAAGAAAGGGAACACCCAAAAAGGACAAAGAGCACCCCAAACTGGGTGGTTCCCCTGAAAATGCCTCTCACATAACAGTTTATTTCCATATAAAATGGAATGTTTGAGGGCTTTGAGGCTCCTGGATGAGGAGATGGAAGGAGGGGAAGATGTGAGCTAAAGGAGCTGGAGGCATTTCGTGTCTGGGCCAGGCTGGAGCATCCTCTCCGTGGTGTTGGGATCTTCCTGGAGGCTCCCACTGAACCAGGACACCCTCGCAGGGTGGAATTTTCATTTCAGTTGCTCACATGGCTGAGGTTTTTGTTTCTCTCCCCAAGCTGTCTTCACAGGTTTCCCCGTTGGGTTGTGAGGCCGCAGTTTTTGTGCTCAGCCCGTCCATGCTCTGACCTACTTCACCAGGGCTGAGCACAAAGACCAACGGCCACAAACAGGAAAAGATATCATATGATAAAAAAAGAAAAAAAAAAAAACCTTTTCAGGCTTTTGTCCTTTACATGCTGCAAGGTGTCAAGCACTGAAGCAGCACAGGGACCATTGTTCGCCCAAGTGCCCCTTTCAAATGGAAATGCCTGCAAAAGCCATGTCAGCAAAAGGAATTCTCTGCTTAAACTGTGCCTCCTCGCTTATATCCCACAATAAAACCTGAGGCCTATTAGTCCATACTTAGGACTTGTTACTAGGCTTTAAAGCTTCTTTCGRGCACAGTTTTAGCCTAATCTGGCTGTACCACTACCACGGGCAAGATTAAAAAGTGGCAAGGTTATGCTGCCTTCCACTTGGTATCAAGAATCAGAGTTTTTAGGAGTGAATTGTCTCTTATAAAAAATCTTCCTGGAGCTCCACGGGCCTGGTGTGTCCATACAGGAAACAGGATCAAGGATTTCCAAAGGTCTGTTGATTTTTCAGCTTTCATGCTCCGAAGATATATTTCCTTTGAAGTGTCTCAAATAGGGTAGTATCCAATTATATTTGTAATCCCAATCTAATTCAATCAGGGACTCCAATTATAGCTGATCTGTCTCCTAATCTAGTTAAAGTCTGTGGAGCACACTGTACCTTAGCTAACATAACTACATTCAAATTTAAGCTGTTGATCCAGGGATAACCAAGTTACAACTCACAACCAGCTCAAAAGTGTGAGCTTTGCAGTGCAATTGGGTTTATCCTCATTTAATCCAAACCTGCACCAGTTCTCCTTGCAGCCAAATCTCTGCCAAGCTTCTGATTATGAAGGGCCTCAAAAAGTGCTTTTGTTTTGAGCCAAACACAACTGGTTTAGCTTTGGCTGGCTGTTTTCTTCCTCCTGAATTCCTCATGCCAGCTCATTCCACAGAGGGAGAACCTGCACAGTGCCATGGATAAAACAACTCAGCCTCACAGGCAGGAATGTTTGGGAGCTGGGGGCTTTTCTTTTGGTTGTTGGGAGTTATTTCATTTCCACCAGAACTGGCTGAAGTGACCTTGGCCACCAAAGAGCAAGGATGTCCCATCCCATCGTGTTTAATCATCCTTGGGGACAGTGATTAAACCAAATTTTTAAATGTTCATGTTTTGGGTTGAGTTTTTTCCATACTGACTTCCAACCATAACAGCTGAAGAGARGGCACTTGGGGATTTTTCAGCTGATGATAATTCTTTTTTTAACTAAAAGCTGAGTTATCAAAGAGCAGATGGCACCTCCCAAACCTGCTCATGCTCTGAATCTCCACTAACAATTCCTTGTCAATCCTTCACCAAGTGTGGCACGAACCAAATTCACCCATATGGAAAGCAGCCAAATTTAGGACTGGGATGTAACTGATAAAAGCAATTGGAAAAACTGCTGTAGCAGAAGAAATGGAATTAGGTCTACCACATTTAAAAAATGTTATTAATCATAGTCATAAAAGCAGAAAATGAAAGCTAATTTTACTAAGTAAAAGCCCCCTGCTAAGTGGTATTTTGACATCTGAAAATAATTCAGTTTCGATCTTGGTGCTCCAGTGACATGAGGAAGGAAATTGATAATTCTCTCTCGAGYTGCTGTTTCAAGCCTTCTCCACACAGCTGATTTTCCTTGCAAGTAGCAGGAACACACAAAATATAACAACAAAATGGATTATGGAGCAACTCTGCCTGCAATTCCCTCGTGGTTATTTACCTGAGATAAGGATGCAGGGGGAGGGCGTCATTTGCTATCTATTAAGTTGTATTTTCATTGCCATCTGATGAAATATTTCACTGTCACATTCAGATATTGCTTGGTATTCCCTGAAAAAAAAAAAAAAGGTTCATAATCCAATTCCAAACCATGCAGGGATCTCATCAGGGCCACAGCAGCCCTGGTTCACCCTCACCCCACTGCTGAAAAAGGGACAATAATGAGACATCTCCCAGGGCTCCATTGCAGCACAGTGCTAAAAAAAGGGTTTGTGTACCTTGTCTGGGAGGAAAGGATCTCACAGGATTCCTGTTCCCCTCCTGAGGTATCACTGGGCCATGAAATTCAAAGAAGACAGCAGACAAAGCCAAGTTACACCTACCTCTGATCTCAGGTTTATTCAGAAGCAAGTGTTTGAAATTAAACAAATATTGCAGAGGAGAGGGAATGTTCTTCACTTAACACCCAGGTAACCCATTCCAAAAAATACTAAAAATACTCRTATCCTTGGGGAAAGCTGGACCTGTCTTTCTTGAGGTTGCATCTGACTCTAACACAAGATACTGCACAAGGACACTTTTCACGCTGTGAGAAATCAGAGCTGATAACGTTCCCTCCTGCGTAGATGAACCGCTTGGGCATTTTAACAAACTCCCAGAGATTTGTTTGTTTACCTGCCTGACCCACATGCCTCTCATTCCTCCTCCCTGGGAGCTCCTCGGTGGCTCTTTGAAACTTTTACAATTCCTCCCTTCTCCCTTCCCTTGCATGGGAGAGCCGAGGGTGGAAAGGAAGATCCTGATTTTGGCCTGAAGCTGAGCAGTGATCAGGTGTGTCCTGCAATGCCATCGTCCCCAAAAACACCTGAAACAGGACCTGGTCTGCTGCTGGTGGTGGCACCGGGTTTGGATCAATGATTCCTGCATGGAAAGCACCCTATCAGGGCTGTGGATGCATCAATAATTCCCAAAATTTAGGTTCCCCAGCAGGGCTGTGGCTGCATCAATAATTCCCACAATTTAGGTTCCTCAGCAGAGCTGTGGCTGATCCACAATTCCCACCAGGAAGGTTCCTCAGCATGGCTGTGGCTGCATCAATAATTCCCACAGTTTAGGTTCCCCAGCAGGGCTGTGGCTGCACCATCTGCAGCTGGACCAAAAGCCCCACCAGGTCAGGGGAAAGGTGTTCCCTGAGTTGTAGGCTGGGGCTGCTGAAGGATTTTTCTCCATCCCACTTCTCAGGTTGGCTCCTGTGCCCTCTGGCTTGCTGGGCCGTGTGGGGAAGGTCTGAACCCCAACTCTTGCTCACAATTACATTAATTCAGAGCTCTCTTYTCTCTTCTTGTCACACAATTAGCACAGGCTCACATCTTCAAAACTACTCCTCTATAATCAGCTTTGACTGAGGCGCTCAGCAGCTTCAAAAAAAGGAAGATGGAAGGAGGGACTGAGGGAAAACAAAATCTTTATTTTGTTATACAGGAGAAGAAGAACAATCCATGATCATTGTTACAATATTATAAAAGCTGGTTAAGAGTCTCCTGGTTTTGGACTGGGTGAGTGTAGTCTGGAGGAGTCACARGCCTGGCCAAGGTGCAATTTAACAYCCTTATGAATCGCTTCTGAGTTTGAATGTCTGCGTCTCTGCATYCAATCTTGATTAACTGGCCCAACCATGAATGTTAATGGCCCTGATTTACATTGCCTACAGAGCTGTGGGCAACTTCATATCAGCAAACTTTGAGCTTCTTCACCAGGTTCCAACAGGGAATGTTCAAGCCTTGCACACAGCAGAGGTGAGCCCTGAGTTCTCTGGGAGATTTATTCAGTGAGGAGCAGGGGAGGAACAGAGGAGGAAAGGGAACCACTGTGCCTCAAAGGTGTTTTTTCTTTTCCTGCTCTCCAGGCCATAAAGGTGTGTAAAGGGAAAAGACATTTTTAGTTATATTTRGATTCTGAATTTAAAAAGAGTAAGTTTTAAAGCTGTGTGTTGTCCCAGCAGTAAACTGAGCRGATCAGAGGAGATGATGCGAGATTGAAGACGATGTTCTTCACCTTGGTGGAAGTCAGTATGTGCACACACGGAGACAAACACAACGAAAACATCTTTAACCAAGATCCCGATCTGATTTTGCCATGGATGGAACCATTTTGCAGCGAGGACAGGAATTTGCCGGGCTGGGCAGAGCTGCTGGCAATGTTTGTGGTGGCAGGAGCTCCACGTGCTCCAAGGGACGGTGTCAGAAAAGCTCCTGTTATCCGGAGCAGCAGCAGAGGCAGCAATGCCCCGGCTCTGTTGGTGGCACAAGACTGTTCCTCTGGACTTGCCTTAAAAAAATAAATAAATGTCAATCCCGAGAAGGAAGCCTGCTATTTTTCAAATCCAGGAGCTGTAATCATGCTAATCCWTATGATCGTGCTAAAGCCAAGCAAAATGCCTTTTGCATATGATGTAACCAGCCAGGGCAGCCTATTTATAACCACCTCGGGCTGGGAGAACCTTCCCAGAAAAACACAACACGACAGCTTTGCTCACATTCCTCCTCTTCCTCCCTGTATTTTTCGCTTTGTTTGTCCTCCCTGTATTTTTCGCTTTGTGCTTTCCCCTACTTTTGCTGTCTTCCCAGCCTTAAACACAGCAACTTTTTAATTTTTATTTCAAACTAACGCTTTCCATGTATTCTATTTTATCAGAGYGTTAGAGCTGCGCTGAGTGAAATCCCGGTCCTGTGAAATCAATAGCAAAAACTTGTATTGATTTCATATAATATATTCCTTTAAATTCAGTACAAATGCTCCACAGGAGTTGTTATTTTCGGTATGGATCTACTGTACAGGGCTGTCAGTCTCTCAGCTGGATACACAAACCAGCGTGGTTTAATAAATTCATTGGTGTGGGCTGGGAGCTTTATGGGTAATAACCGAAAATCTGTTGGTCACTCTGAGCATATCAAGTGTAAAAGGAGAGGATGCATCAATGTGAATATCTACCCGTGGATCAATTGGTATCAATCTTGTTTAACAGTCTATTTCCTCGGGACACACTTTGGGAACAAAGAGCATTTCAAACTGTTGGTTAAACAAACAAATATAGAGAAGCTTCTTTGGGCAACATGGGGGTGGAGTAAACACCAGATAAAAATGGGCAGCRATGTCAAATACCCGTTAATTTCCTCCATTTTAGACCAGCAAATACAAAGTTTCTCTTGACTTAACGAGTCCATTACACTGCATCAAGGGTGGGGCGATTTAAACCATTTTTTACTTGCAGACGAAAGCGATCTGGAAGCCAAAATTTGTTACCCTGACCTCCATGTTCAATTATTGTCCAAGGAGGAGGGTGACGCCTTCTGTTCTGCAAGATCTCGGTTATCCTTAGCTAAAAAAACCTCCTTAGGAGACACTATGGAAACAAAACCAACCCCCTGGACGATTCAGTACTAATTTGCTGAGGCTGCACTGCTTMCCTCCCGCTACATTAAGATACTTCACGCCTGTCCCATGGAGATCCCCCCTCATCAAGCACCACCAAAATGAAAACGATAATAGCAGTGGCACAAGGGTGTGCACAGGCACRAGTTTTAGTACAGGGTAAGTGTACAAACGAAGGGGGTTTGCAGGGTAAAGTGCCAGCAGGTACCAGGTGGAATGAGCCCGTCCTGTTGTGCAATGTCCTGTGGCTSCCTGGTGCCATCTCTGCCTCCCTCCTGCTGGGTTTCCACTCAGCATCACCTTTCCGACCCGCCCCATAGCCCCGGGTGGGTGTTCCTGAGCACAGCAACTCTGTAGCTGGGGAACCCTCAGCTCACAGGCAGGAAACTGAGGCACAGCYSCTGTTCATTGTTTGCTGGTGACTGCAATGGCAAGTGCATCTTGAGTCTGCCTTCAGCTGAACCCAATTCTCCWGAACCCTCACCCCGTGTCCTCCTCCTCCATATTAATAAAATCATCTCTTCATCAAATAAATATTTCTCTCCAGTGTTTTCAAGCAACCCACTTCATTTTTCATGGATAGACGTGGGCTGTGTGTGTTATTTTACATTAAATCAAAAAGCAATCATGTCTCCCACAAAGATTTTGTAATCCACGTTTCCAAACATCCAAGGTTCCTCATATTTTTGCTTCTGCAAGACTCGTGTGGCTCCAGCGGGGGTGGGAGGGTTTGGGGTGACTCTGCTGTGCCACTCGGGGGTTTCAYAGCCCAGTTCAGTCCTGGCTCAGCTGAGCCCGGTCCTGCAGTCCCCTCCAGCCGCAAGGACTGTCCCCAAGGTGCCACCTGGCCCCGGGGCCACCCCGATGGGGCTCGTGTTCCCATGGACCCCAGCAGCCAAAAAGGGGGGTAAAGATGGAAATTATTCCACTATGTACTGACTCAGTGAACTCGGTGTGGGAAAGCACTTTCAAAGCGCTGCTGCTTCAACTTTTTCACACGAGCTTTTCCGTGTCTCACGTTTTTACTCGCTGTTAAAAATACCGCTGGCTCAACTTTGCCAGCTTCCCAGAAAGCTGAGAGACTTTTTTAAAGAGTCTTTAAACAGCTGAAGCAATGCCAGCCCAATTACGCGCCGTCTGCATCCGCTTTTAAAGCCCCTCGAGTTGCCCACCCCGCCGGGGACCCCGGGCTCGCCCCGTCCGGCCATCGGTGCGCTTCCTTTGGCCACCTTATCTCGCGACAGAGGGAAGAATGAGCATTGTCCCGGGCTCCTGCTTGCTTTAGGGAGGCGGGRGGCGAAACTCTTTTCAAAGCACGATGTAAAAAGCGCAGGTGAGACAACAAAGGTATTGTCCGTGCGCAGGCTGSAGAGCCGCGCTGCCCGGCTGTTTGTTTACCCGGGGAGGTGTCGGGGCTCCCCCCTTGGCTCGGGGGTGGCCCGGGGTGGCCCTGGACCCGCGGGGCTCACGCCTTTGTCGCCCGGCGGGGCGGGCCGGGCGCGGGGACTACATGGCCCAGCGTGCCCCGCTGCGCGGATCAATGGGGCTGATTTGAATAATCTGTAAGCCCCTGGACTCAGGCCAATCAGCCGTCAGGGACCCATGATAAATCGCAATGCATTATTGATAATCATAATTACTCTGACATGCGCATTCCGCCCAATGGGGGTAATTTCCCAACTCTAGGAATTTGTTGTGAAGAGGAAAATAATTGCTACTATTGCACGCTCCCGATGCTGGTGCACCATGTCGCGACGGAAGCAGGCGAAGCCCCAGCACATCAACTCCGAGGAGCAGCCCCCAGATGCTGCAAGTGGTGAGCGCAGAGGGGGCGCGGAGCGGCCGCGGGTCCCGACTCGGCTGATGCGCGGAGGCGGCGGCGGGGAGCGAGGGGCGCTTCCCGGGGGGCTTTTTCCTCCCTCGTGSTTCACCCCCCGCTCCTTTCCCCCCGCGGGCTCTGCCCGGAGCCGACCCTCGGCTCCCCCCGGGATTTTTGGGGGGCAGAACGAGGCAGCGGCCCCTCGATTTTTTTCGGGGGGGCTCGGTTTTGCGCGGCTGCGGAGCGCTGCGCGGTGCTGCCGGGGTCTCTCGCCCTGCCCGGCCCGCGGCCCCGCAATGCCCCGCACGTTCCCCCCGGGCCCGCGGAGCCTCCGCCGGGTCCCGCGTGGGGCCGCAGCCTCGTGGGAGCGGAACCCCAAAGGGAATTGGGGGGGTGGGGGTGAATGGGTGGGGGAGCAGAGGGGGAGATTTCCAACAACTTCGGAGGGGTAAGAAACGGCTCGGGTTGGGTTTCCTCGATGTATTTAGCACTTTGTCGGGAGTTATGTGAGAATTTTTGTGGGGCTTTAGAAAAAACGGGGGRAAAAACCTCCACGTTCGGACTATTTTTGTTGGAGATCACAATCGCCCTGGACCTTTTGTAGCTTGACCTCCAGCCATCTTTGATTTCCGACTTCCTAAAATAACTCCGGTGAGCTAATGTGGGGTGTGCGTGAGCGCTTTGTATTTGGGCGGCGTGGGCGACTTGGCCACCGCGAATCACTGTCCCTTTTTGGGGGAGCTCGCATTCCTGGGCCGCGCTACGGGGAAAAGCAGCAATTTTGGCTAAAATGAGCCGCGATCTGCCGGTGCTGTGGGCGTGCAGGGGAAGGGCGGAGGGGGCWCTCAATGGCCCCGCCGGGAGCAGGGAAAGGCCGGGGCTCCCGGAGCAGCATCTCCCGAGSTGCGGGGGCTGCGGGCTCTTCTCTTCCCCCGCTCTCGGCGGTGCCCGKGCGGCTCCGGGCGGAACGCGGCCGGAGGAGGGCACGGCCCGGGCGGGCAGCGAGGGCTGGCCTGGCCAGCGTTGGGCCAGAGTTGTTGTGGTTGTTGTGCCCGATGTTTTGTGTGACCCCCAAAAACTTTCTTTGGGTTCTCTGCGTTTAGGACTGGTTTTGTTTCCGTCCCTAGAACTGATCAAAACCCCTTCCACGTTACGGGAGCTGCTTATTCCCAGCCCGCAGGAGGTTCGGGCTTTTTAATTTTTTTTCCTCCTCCCCCCTCTCTTCTTTGAGTCGAAATGTGCAATTGTTGGGTCCGGTTAATGGTGACTTAAGAAACAGCATGCTGGCCAGAAGGCAATAAATCCCATGTTTAATGCATGACTGTTTTCCTTTGTGCATATGGTTAGGTTGGGGGATGGAGGTGATGTTTCCACATGTAAATCTCTGCCCGCTGCTGGAAAGGCACCTCCGGCCCCGCGCTGAAACAAAAGGGTTAATCACTCCTGATGCGGCCGCTGGGGCGGGGGAGGTGTGCGGGAGGGGAGGGAGGGAGGATCGCTCCACACCGCGCTCTCCGGGGCAATGGCCAGCTGCTTTTTTGTTATTGTTGTTGGGGCTTTTTTTCCCCCCCGCTCCCGTTCTCAATTTTAACAACCAAACCCTGGATGAAATCCCTCCGGGAGCYGGGCAGCGGCTGCGCGGGCCGGGGGACCCGGGGAAGCTGCGGCTCCGCCTGGGGGGGCTTCCCTGCCGCTCGTGGGGTTCTGTGGATTTGGGGGGTCGGGGCAGATCCCGCACTGCGCCCCGTCCTGCGGGATCCCCGCTCTCAGAAACAGCCCAGGGCTGCGGCTCCGATGGCTCKGACCGCCCGCCAATCGCCCAAATAGTCCTGATATTCCCCGCTCCAGGTGTGCCCGTAAATAATGAGTGATGAAGCTGCATAACAAAGTCGAAATTCCTGAGAGATTTGTCTGGGGCATTACCGAGGATGTACACATAATCGTAATAATAAAATCAAGCCCTTATCTCCTTTTTTGCAAGTGTTCCCTTCTTTTAGCAGAGCGATTTGGGACCCACCTCTGTGAACAATGCAGCGGGTTAAAGYGTCCCGCGAACCTGGGGATCCATTAACAGGTCAAAAAATCAGCAGGTGGTAACGGGGGAATAATGCTACATACTGAAAATTAGCATTTCCACAAAGGGCTTGAAAATGCCCATTGTGCTGGATTGCTGCCATTAAAAATCGGATTCATTCTTAAAAATACAGTATCAAACTGCAACATTTTTTTTTGTTCAAGGTAAAATTAGCCTAGATTTCCTTTAATTAAACCTCCGATCTGCGTGCTGACTTCTGCAGAAGCGGAGAAGGGTGTCGGACGAGGAAAGCTGGAACAAGGAAAGCCCAAGTTTTGCGGTGGTTTATTTTAGGTTTGATTTATTTGGGTTGCCCGAGGCTGCTGTCGGGGACRGGCTGGCCCGGCCGGGAGCCCCGGGGTGCGGAGCATCCCCTCCGTGCCCGGGGTGCTGCAGCCCTGGGAGGGGGCAGAGGGTGCCAGGGGCGGAGGGGAGCGATGCCCGGCTTGGTTTTCCTTTTGCGTAAGTGAAACATTATATTGGTAGCGGGGACGRAGCTCTTTTGCCGGGCTCGGCTGCTCGTGACGTTTTGACAGAGCTGCTGCTCTAACCTTTGCCTCCTCCTGCTTGCTGTGGGTGGTAAGTTGATGTCAGGCTCACAATTAGGACTCTCATGCAATTGACCTTGGCAGCGGGGTTTGTGCCGTTTAGCTCGCTCCTAAACGCTGTCCCGGTGTTGGGTGAGCTCCGGGAGCAGCGCCCGCCGCCCAGGTAGGGCAGGGCAGGGCAGGGCGGAGGGCTCGGGGCGCTGAGCGAGCCGGAGCGATCCCCGCGGGTGCGGAGCGCTCGGTGGGTGCTGCGGGGGATGCTGCAGCCCCGCTGGGTGCGGGGGGCGCGGTGGCCCCGCCCGGGGTGCCGGTGGCCGGCGGGGCCGGAGCGCGGACCGTGAGTGCCCTCCACCGACCGG
>NW_026623639.1:180707-197948 GCF_030028575.1 Malurus melanocephalus
TTTCAGCGCTTATTTTGTTCGTCTCAGCCGCTAATTCGCCGCGAGTTGCTGTGTCTGTGGCCGAATGTGTGGCTCGAGGTTGTGGCTATCTAAAGRGTGAATCAGTGAGTAGATAATAAAATAATTCAAGCCCTGAGATGGAGCYTATGAAATGCTGATTGTAGGTATAACGCGTTTCAGCCTCGCTCCTGGGTGGAAAAACGCGGCTGATGAATTCAGTGTAGAAAACTGAGATATCTCTGTAAGTTGTCCTTTCCTGCTCACGGAAGCGATTTTGTCATCGCTAAAATGCGTTAAATGGTGTTTGGTAGGGGGAGAAGGAGTTTGGAGTTCCTGAAGTCCTCTCTCAGCAGCTGGGAGCAGAAAAGCATCGGGGAATCACGAGGAGAGAGCAGGGAGCTGCTGGCAGAGGGTTCACACAGAGTGGAGGGGTGGTAATTAATCCTCCATGAGTTAATTTTACCGGGGAAGTGCCCGGCTTTGTTAATCTCAGAGTAAAACTAGTTGGTCAGAAGTAGGCTGTGGGGAAAGTAAGCTCACCAAAGGAATTAAAACTTCTGGAATAAAAGTGGCTTCTGTTTCATCCCAATTCTAGTGAAATAAAGTTAAAAAAAAAGGTTGCTAATGGTTTAGATAAGTGATAGACCAGCAGCACCCTTCTTGAAATCACTTCAAATCAGATTTACTTCACTCCTTTTACTGTTTCCCTTAAAAAAAAAAAATTAATTCGAGCGGTGTGGATTTTATCAGCCTCCCTTGTCGATGACTG
Organism: Malurus melanocephalus; assembly: GCF_030028575.1. Classification (NCBI taxonomy): domain Eukaryota; kingdom Metazoa; phylum Chordata; class Aves; order Passeriformes; family Maluridae; genus Malurus; species Malurus melanocephalus. The sequence goes on from NW_026623639.1 coordinate 181,477, forward strand.
CCTTGTCCTACACAATAGTGGATTTTTTCCATCCATTTGCCAGTGATTCAATCTAACCCCCCTGCTGGGTTTACTGCATTCTTCTAACTTATTGGATAACTAGATGCTGAGAGATAACATTCCTGAAATTCGGGGGTGGGGAGATAAAAAAAAACACAGTAGAAGTCCTATCCCTGGGAAGCCTTTGGAGAGGGTTAAGTGAAGTGCACGAGGGATTGTTGTGGCAGGGCTGTCCTCGGTAAATCCTTGTGCAGTCTGGGCAGAGCTGCCCTCCTGGCATGGAAAGCCCTGAGTTCAGGCCGTTATTTAATTTTGGTGGTGGCTGTGTTATTTTATTTGGTGGTGGCTGCGGGGTTTTGGGTGCTGAGGTGCTCTGATTGCAGCACTCAGGGTTGGAAAGAGGAGCTGGTTACAAATCAAGATGATTTTCACAGAAGCTCTTGGGTCTTTTACAGAAACAATTATTCCAGCTGCTGTAAAATAACCCAGCGTCCTGCTTGTGAATTTATGTAAAACTGCTTGTGAAACATAATAAGATAGTTACTTTTTTTAAGGTAAAAGTGTAAATAAGGCATAACTTCACTGTTTGTCATGCAGCAAATTTTTCACTGCAGTTTMTTTCTCTGAGATGGCAACTGCTGCTTAGAACCAGAGGAGTTACCAGAGCTGCTCAGAATTATGAAAATTATGAAATGAGGAGTATGGGCTGTGCTGGAGGTTGGAAACGGAACATTGGATTTAGTGCCATCTTTCCAGTGCAGAAGTAGAAAAATAAGAASTACTATCAAGGGAAAGGAGATAAATGTCAGATGCTTTGGAGCACTTAAAGTTTGAGGACTTGTCTGGACATTATCCTGGAATATCTCCTTGGGAGAGGGCAGCAGGCTTGGGTGCAGACATTTCTGCACCAAAGTAAAGCTGAGCTTATTTTTGTCGTATTTTGTAATGTGCAAACCGTTCCRCCTGGGAGATGGGACTGGGAAAGCCCCAAATCCTAAAGGGTTTGGAGAAGAGATTTTCATGTTTCAGTGTATTCTATTAAATAGGAAAGTAAAGGCCACTTAAATCAGTGTAGAGTAGTTCTGAAAATTATCTTTTTTCAACGTAGCTACTTTATTTGCTCAGACTCCTGCAAAATGAATAAACAGTAATTATTGTTGGTGCTGGTTGGCTCTGTTGCCCAGGTTGTGARTCATGTACTAGCTGTATTTTTTGGCAGCCTAGATTTCTCTGTATGTTTTCCTGTAGAGTTTAATCCATTTTAGAGACATCCCTTCAGTGATATTTGAGATGGGARATGTATGCTGCTGTTCTTGTTCCTTACACTTGTGGAAGTTGCTCGGATTGAAGGGGAAGTGTTTAATTCTCCCTGTTTAAATGGGAGGCATCCAAACATTTTTGATCATAGCTGTGCTGAGACCTCCTCTCCTCCCCGTTCAAGGACTTGTGCAGATTTGGATTTACTGTTCTACAGTTCATAACAGAGCATGCCTCTGATAATCTGCAAATTTTTGTAATTGATCGAATGTTTATTTTTAAAAGTAAAATTTCACACACACTTTGTGTCCTACAGCATTAAACGATTGAAGTTTGCTTTGTTGAATGCACAGAGTGCCCTAGTTGAGCTRAGAAATGTCAAGGTTTGCAATATCGGTTTGCAATATCCTCCCTTAGAGAGGTTCTACACCCCTCAAACAGCACAATCGTGTGCTGGAGCTGTCACCTGGACATGGTTCAGTCACACCTTCACTCCAAAGCTGCAAAGAGCTCCTGAACCTGCAGAGTCCCAGCCTCACCTGTTCCAGGGGGTGAGCTGGGGATGGACTGGAGCCAGGAGGGCTGGGCAGGACAGGATGGGTGTGTGACACCATTTCTGATGGGTGGGACAGGTGTGTGACACTGTCCTGATGGGTGGGACAGGACAGGTGTGTGACACCGTTCCTGATGGGCTGTGCAGGACAGGACACATGTGTGGCACTGTTCTAGGAGAGCTGGGCTGGACAGGACACGTGTGTGACACCATTCCTGATGGATAGGAGAGGTATGTGACACTGTTCCTGATGGGCAGGACAGGTGTGTGACACTGTTCCAGGAGTGCTGGGCTGGACACGTGTGTGACACCATTCCTGATGGATAGGAGTGGTATGTGACACTGTTCCTGATGGGCAGGACAGGTGTGTGACACTGTTCCAGGAGTGCTGGGCTGGACACGTGTGTGACACCATTCCTGATGGACAGGACACATGTGTGACACCATTCCCATAGAGCTGCACTGGAGAGGACATGTGTGTGACACAGTTCCACTGGGCTCTGCTGGGGCTGTGGAAGGTGAAATTGCTGTGCCCCCCTGKCACCCCTCAGAACTGGAGCAGTCACACTGGGGGCTCCAGGATGTTTCAGCCCCTCCAAGGGAAGCTTTCCCTCCTGCCCCTCCTGTCCTGAGCGCTGCCCTGCCCCGAGCTGGGTGTGAGTTTGGTGTTTGAACCATGGCAAGGCTGAGCAAAAACATCCTGTTTTGGTTATATTTTCTCTTAACCTCTTCTAGTTCAGATATTTCCCCGAATTTTTTTTTTTTGTCCACGTGCAAATTTTTCTCAGTCTGAGCTGTGGGGTGCTGGTGGTGGGAGGGCAGGAGGGGATTTGGAGCTCAGCTTGGCTTTCCCTGCCCCTTCCCAAAAGTGGGTGAGTTGTGGATGCAGCTGAGCGAGGCCTCCTGAGAGAATCAGCAATGGTGTGACTTTGCAAGCGGGATTGTAACTTGGATTAACTTTAAATAATCCTCAGTATCAATGTAGGTTCCTATCTGTGTGGAGTTCTGCAAGTTAATCGTGTCCTGTTTGCTGCTGTGAGCTTGTGGAGATTATTTTTGGGGTGTGTATGCTTTTGAAGGATTTAAGAGCTAATATTGGCCTTGCTTTGCGTTTGTCAGCCCTCTTCTCTCATAGTTACTTTCATAATTGTGAAAGGTTGTTTAGATCGGTACAGTTAAGAATTGTTCAGAATTCCTGGGTTAACAATCAGTGAGAATTTCTGAGAATGATAAATGAAGAGTTAGAACCCGAAGTGCAAACACCAAATAAGCTCCTGTGGTGTTTTGCTCAGTGCCACGACGCTTTCTCTGCCTTCTTTTCCTTTTAAGCTGTGTTACAGGTGTTGCCTTGCTAGACTGTTCCTTTTTTTAACCTATATAAAGGGATTTGGGATAAACCTCTTCATTGAGCCTCCTGAGAGTTCTTTCATATTATGTTTTTTCTTGAAAACCTGAAATTCTGAGATGCAGATTTCTTTGGGGTTGCAAAGGAGTTGGTATCAAAACAAAGAGCTGAACTTCAGATTAATCTGCAAAATTGATTCAGTGTCTTGTATCTTTAATTTGCAGTTCAGGTGGAGTTGGTGATCTTAATGGTGAGTGGTGTGTCTAAACCTAGCAATTAATAATGTGATTTTCTTTTATTTTAAGGGAGTCCACAAGACGTCCCAGGTGATAGAGATGGTGAAATGAGTTCCAAAAGGTGCCGCACTGAGGAAACCAAAATCTGTGAGAAATGCTGTGCAGAATTCTTTGTTCTCTCCGAATTCCTTGAGCATAAGAAAAATTGCACTAAAAACCCGCCTGTTCTGATCATGAATGACGCTGAGGGAACGGTTCCCCCCGAGAGCTTCCCCGAGGCCACTCTGGGGCCGTTCCCGAGCGAGCGGATGGACGGCCGGACACGCAAGGACATTCAGACAAAGGGCTGCGCCGCTTCCGTGGACAAGAGAGAAGGAAAGCTGGACGCTGACGGGGTGGGAGGGATGTACCTGAAAATAGAGCCCCCCATCACTGCCGCAGCCCCCGGCCTCAGCTACCTGCCCAAAGCCAAAGTCCCCAACACTAACGTGACGCTGCAGACCATCCGCGGCACCAAGGTGGCCGTCAACCAGCGGGCGTCCGACGCYATCTCGTCCTCGGCGGCCGGCTTCAACGCCATCCCCATGATCCTGGAGCAGCTGGTGTGCCTGCAGCAGCAGCAGCTGCAGCAGATCCAGCTGACGGAGCAGATCCGCATCCAGATCGCCATGATGGCCCCGCACGCCCTGCACCCCTCGCTGGCCGCYGCCGCTGACCCTCTCAAGGCGCTGGGCGCACACATGTCCCAGCAGCTCTCGGCGGCCGTGGCTTTGATCGGGCAGAAAGCGGGGAGCCAGAGCCTATCGCTGGAATCCTTGAAGCAAGGCAAACTACCTCACTCGAGCCCTGGCATGGCAGCCGCCGGCTCGCTGGCTGCCGGGCTCTCCTCCTCCTTCCCCCTSAAGCCCGAGGGCAGCCGAGGCCTCCCCGGCTCCATCTCGCAGTTCCCGAACCCTTTGCTACCTCAGTCCTCCGGCTCGGTCATCTTCCAGAACCCGCTGTCGGCCGTTTCCTCCGTGATGGATTCCTCCAAGAAGGGCAAGGGGAAGCCCCCCAACATCAGCGTGTCGGAAAGCAAGCCCGCCACCGAGGAGCCCTTCTTCAAACACAAGTGTAAGTTCTGCGGGAAGGTTTTCGGCAATGACAGCGCCCTGCAGATCCACCTCCGCTCCCACACCGGGGAGCGGCCCTATAAATGCAACATCTGCGGGAACCGCTTCACCACCAAAGGAAACCTCAAAGTGCATTTCCAGCGGCACAAGGACAAGTACCCCCACATCAAGATGAACCCGTACCCGGTTCCCGAGCACCTGGACAATGTTCCCACCAGCACCGGGATCCCGTACGGGATGTCCGTGCCGCTGGATGAGTCCAACCTGATTGTGGACAGCAAACCTCTGCTAACAACTCTGCCTACCTCTGCGGCCTCGGCCGCGCCCCAGGCCGTGTCCAGCCTGGCAGGCATCAAGGAACCCCTGCCCAGTCCGTTCTCCAGCGATCTGCAGTGCAGACCCTCCCCGGACAGCGAGGGCGGCTCCTCCTCGTCGGGGGCGGTCGGTCACGAGTCGGGGACGGAGCAGAGCCTGAGCTCACCGCAAGCTGCCTGCAGCGTGAGCATCTTCCACGTAAGTGGGTCAAACGAGCAGGGCTCTGAGACATCAAAGCTGCAGCAGCTGGTGGAAAACATCGACAAATCCACTGCCGACCCCAACGAGTGCCTGATCTGCCACAGAGTGCTGAGCTGCCAGAGCTCGCTCAAAATGCATTACCGCACTCACACCGGCGAGAGGCCCTTCAAGTGCAAGATCTGCGGCCGTGCCTTCTCCACCAAAGGGAACCTAAAAACCCACTATGGAGTGCACCGGGCCAACACTCCCCTGAAGATGCAGCACTCGTGTCCCATCTGCCAGAAGAAGTTCACCAACGCCGTGGTGCTGCAGCAGCACATCCGCATGCACATGGGYGGGCAGATCCCCAACACCCCTCTGCCCGAAGCTGCTGGGGACAGCACCGACCTGGAGCCCGCTGGGGCCGACAAGAACGGGGACAGCGCTCGCCCCGAGGAGATGGTGGAGAGCATAGACATGGAAGAGGACGTGGACTCTCAGGACGGCCCCAGGAGCTCCTCCAARCCTCCCACCCCGTACGATGCACAATCAGAGTCGCCCGCCGCGGCCACCGCCTTCTCCGGGGTGACGGCCCTGGAGAGCCAGATGAAGGTGGTCAGCTCCTCTCTGAGCCTGCAGCGCCAGAGCAGCCTGAAATCCAGCGACAACTCCGCGGAGAGCGATGGCCTGACCAACGACTCGTCCTCCGTGGCCGGAGACGGCGAGTACCAGAACGGCCGGAGCCCCGCCGCCTCCGAGGCCGCGTCGCTGCAGGCGCTGTCCCCGGCCAACAGCCAGGCTGAGAGCGTCAGCTCCAAGTCCCCTGCCTTCCCCAGCCAGGAGGAGTTGGGCACGGGGAGTAAATCCGAGGGGCCTGAGAGYGCTCCTGTGGAGGTGGAAGGGGTTGTGGGAGCTTTGGATCTGACGTACGGCAACATCGGCCGCAAGGTGATTAAAGAGGAGCCCGGGTTACACTTTGCCAACGGAGAATATGGTGAGCGATGCAAAGGGCTGGCAGTGGTTTGGGGTGGGGCAGTGGGAGATCAGTCTCTGAAAGGACCATGGGAAGCAAAACTTCCTCAGTTTCCCCTCTTCCTGCTCCTCTGTCTGGATAAGGGCATAGGCCCTGTAAAGTTTTCCTGACTAAGGCCCAAAATTGAATGATTCTCAAAGTGCTGTCATCTCCTGCAAGGTCCTTAAAATTAACAGAAACTGGTCCTTAAAATTAGCAGAAACTGTGCCCTTTTCTACCTTTCATGGGCTCACCTGATACCTCCTCGTAGCTCTTTAAAGAAATACATTGGTGTTCTGTGGGAAAGCTGCTTATCCCAAGAATGTGACACAAACTCTGAGTTCCTTTGTGGGGTTTTCAGGCTCTTTGCAGTTAAGGTTGATGTAAATTTGACCTGAAATACCTTCTGTTTCCAGCTCACCAGAAAACACAGGGATGAACTGATTTGTTTTGGGGTGTCCTGGGCAGTGGGGTGGGTTCTGCAGGTGTGCAGCTTCCAAGGCAGGGCATCTGGGGTCTGAGCCAGACTCAAACTCAGACCCAGACTGAGCTTGGCATAAACGTTACCTCGGCTTTCTTCCCAGGTCGCAGCAGTATTCCAACTGCCTTTGTCAGAGCCCCACCAGCCCTGATCAAAATGGAGCTGCCCAGCGAGCGTCCCCTCAGCACTGGCCACTTCATCGGTCCCCCGGCGCTGTCCCCAGGGGTGGCCCCGCTGCTGGTGCCGCGCCCCAAGTTCTGCCGTCCCGCCAAACAGCACATCTGCACTACCTGTGGCAAGAACTTCTCGTCTGCCAGCGCCCTGCAGATCCACGAGCGCACCCACACCGGAGAGAAACCCTTCGCCTGCACCATCTGCGGGAGAGCCTTCACCACCAAGGGAAACCTCAAGGTGGGTCCCCATCTTGTCATCTTCTGTCTGTGAAATTCATGCTGGAGGTGGAAGGGATTTCCTTTAGTTCCTCAAATAGTTTTGACTCTTGTCTCCTTGCTGAGTTAAAGGATTTTCTTTAGTTCCTCAAATACTTTTGACTCTTGTCTCCCTGTTGAGTTTCTCCACACAATTTCTTGTATAAATGTTAGCTGAGATCACCCACAGGCCTTTGCTCCTGTCCTTGACTTTTCTTTTGGGATGGAAGGGGAGGCTTAGCCCTTACTAAGCAGATTGATTTCATTTTTAATTTGGATTTGGATGTGTCAAGACATAAGCATGTCTTTGAACGATACAAAATGCTGCCTGCGGAGTGAATGCATTACAGTGCCCTGCTTTGGAATTTTGGGAGATGAGGAGGGATAAACCAGGATAATCCTGAGGTGGCACAAAGTGCTCAGGGATTGTGTCTGAGCACACGCTGGAGAATTGCTGCCATCCTGTGCTCTTGCCAGATGAATCCGTTTGGTTTGTGAGGGACTCAGCTCCCTCAGCTGCACAGAGGCTTCTCCCTCCCTGTGAGAACCTCTTCAGGCTCTTCAGTCCTGATGGGGAGAGAAAATWAAATACCCTGCAGTGTGTGAGCAGTGCCTTGCTGGCAGCACCAGCAGAACGTGGTGTGCAGGATTCCAGCCTCAGTGAGCCTCTCTGCCAGAMTCCTTGCTGCTTGTTTGCATTTTCCAGTATTTTCTCAGAGTAGTCTGCTTGCAGCAGATAACTTGGCTTTTCTTCTGGGAGCAGAGGAGGGGGGTCTGTGCCCAGCACCTCCTGTTCTGAGTGTAAAGCACAGCCCTCCAAGTGCTCCAGCAGCAAACTGCAGAGAGCCAGGGCGATGCCAGGCAGGGGGATCACTGTGTCTTACACGTGCCAGAAAGGGAACTCTGACAGGAAAGGCCCAGTTTAGATATTTCTGACAGGAGCTGCCCAGTTTAGATATTTCTGACAGGAGCTGCCCAGTTTAGATATTTCTGACAGGAGCTGCCCAGTTTAAATATTTCTGACAGGAGCTGCCCAGTTCAAATATTTCTGACAGGAGCTGCCCAGTTCAAATATCTCCCCGAATACAAATGGAGCAAGCCTGACTTCTTTGGGCCACTTGGCTGCAAGCAGAGTGGAATTTGGGTGCACCACAAAGAGCCCCTACATTAATGATGATATTAATTTGCTTTCCCCCTCCCTCTGGAAGGTCCACGTAGGAACCCACATGTGGAACAACTCAGCGCGGCGGGGACGGCGGCTGTCCATCGATAACCCCATGGCCCTGCTGGGCAACAACGACCCCAAGAAGGTGTCRGAGATGTTCCCCAAGGACATGGTGGCACCCTCGGTGAGCATCGACCCCGCCGTGTGGAACCAGTACGCGGCTGTGCTCAGCAACGGGCTGGCCGTGAAAGCCAACGAGATCTCGGTGATCCAGAGCGGGGCCCTGCCCGTGCCCGTGCCCGGGGGCTCGCCCTTGAACACTGCCCCGSCTGCCAAGGACGGGGCTCAGGCTGGTGCCGGCTCTGACACGGAGAAAACGGGCGCTGCTGCTGCAGACAATGTGCCAAAACACCAATTCCCTCACTTCCTGGAGGAGAGCAAAATCGCCGTGAGCTAAAGGCTCACAAGGACATGACCTACACAAAGAGCAAATATATATAGACACAAACGTATATTTTTGAGAGATTCCACTTCGGCCTCCTATTTTCCTATTGACGTGCAAATGATTTTATGGTTGTCTTTGTAAGAGTTGCCCAGAGTACAATCATGATATTGCTTTGCAAATAGTAATTAATAAAGAATAGGATTTCCTTCTATTTGGAAAGATGCGGGTCTTGCAAAGTAGTTCTTACATGTGAYTTTAATGTGTACAGCCTTACAGAAGTTTCTACAACTTGAAATTCCAAAGGTTAGAATATTTACCTCTTTGTTTAGAGTGATAATGGGGGTTTTGAATAGAGTGGAAACAACCTACTGTTGMTGGAGAAGCTTCTATTTACTGATGAGAAATGGAAACTATTAATGCGGGTAAATATCCTAGAATGTCTGCCACCCTCTTAGAAAGAGTTTTTCTGTTTGGATTTTTGGCTCTGTGTGGTTTCTGAATGTACTTTTTCCTAAGAATGGCTATAAAAACTACAAACTTTTTTTTTTTAATTGTTTTTTTTTTTTTGCCTCAGAAGTTCTATGAAAAGCAAGTTGCTGTTTTTCTTTAGTCACTGCTCCTAAGTAATTAATTCTTTGTGTTGTTAACTGCTGCTTATTTAATACTACTACTAGGACAGTCCTTGAAGCWTAGTGCCAAAATTCCTGCTTCCAAAGATGGGCAGTTTTTCCTAGATGTTTTATTTCRATACCAAGAGCCCCAAACATGCATGGGTGGGTATGTATATACTTTTTTTTTGTTGTTTTTGTTTCCTCTTGAAAGGGAAGACTTGCCTTGGGAAGTCAGGTCTAAAAGCTCTGCAAGGAATCTCAGGTAACTGTTGCAATTTGCCATGGGAACTGGTTTCCTTAGCAAGAGACTTTTTGTTTTTATTTTATTTTTTTTTTCATTTGGGTAATTTAGGAGATCGTTCTGTGTAAACCTGTATTTAAATATGAAGTATTCATGCTTAGGTTAAATGTTTTGTGGGTTTTTGGATGGCATTCCTACTCTGGTCRTTAAGTTTTTTTTGGTGGTCTGTGAGYTTGCATTCTACCAAAAYGGTTATTAATGATCCGTGTGTGTTGTATGAAGGTTGCTGGGATAGTCATCTGGATTCTAAGTTATCTACCTCATTTTTTCCTTTTGTAGTTGTAGTGTCTATTTTTCTATTAATGACCACTGTAATGACTGAGATTCAAGCAGATGCTTCCATGCACTATGTGAAACCAAACCCTGTTGTATTATTAGTGGAAGCACCTGCAGAGTTGCTGGACTGACCTTTCACAATTCCTCAAYGCCTGCTGGAACTGGATGTGTAATGGGATCTGAACCAGCCTGCAAAGGAGTTCAAGGACTGAAGGATGGAAAGAAACCTGGCTGTCGACTGCAGGAAATCTTCAAGTCCAGTCTCAGTTGTGGAAGGCCCCAGAAATGCAGATTACCAAAAGTTTGTGTGATGTTGTTGCACCTGAATCTTGTTGATGATCTCTGTACGCCGAGTTGTGCCTTTCCWGCTGGACTTGTGAGTAAGAACATACCCAGTACCTGTTTACACTGTAAAATGGATATTGTTACCTAGGCCACGCTAAAGGCATCCCACTTGTCACGTTTCTACGTTGTGAATGTATGACTTGGAAGAATTCTGTAGTTTTGAGTTATCTACTGATGCGTTTCTGTTGACATTTTTTGAGAATAAATTTTGGGATGGCTTTTTCACACTTGGTGCTTCAGTTTTTCTGGCARAAAGCTTTTTGTSTCCYRAAAAGTGAGTTCAAGGGGCAGCATKCTGTCTCCCTCCAGGGACCTGAATCCAGGAGGTAAAATCAGCTTTAGTTCATTACTTTAAACACCAGGGATGAGGGAACTGTGGAGGAGTCCCAGATCCATTCCTTGGGAGTAGCTGGGTTTGGTGCAGGGGTTGGTACGTTCCAGGGATGTTGATTACCACACTAGAACAGAATGACAGGACCATGTGCAATCATTTTTGTACTGTGATCATCCTACAAAGGGAAAAAAGAGTATTAAGTTGTCAAATTGCCAGTGCCTGAAGATGCTGGCTGCATAGAAAAGGGATGAATACCTTCCCATAAAGAGTAAAGAAAAACAGTTCTGAGAACAGCCCTGATGAAATGGAAAAGGACTGAGGTTGTGATTCTTGAACCTGAACTAGCAAATGCATTTTGGCCTGGGGAGGATACAGAGGACAAAAGAGATGAGATCTCTCTCCAGGAGAGAGCCTGAGAACCCCAAAGCTGTGCCTTTCCAAAGCTGGAGCTGCTGATCGAGGTGCTCCTTGCACAGTGCTCGGGAGTGCAGAGAAAGAAAGCAAACACTTGTTCACCAAGCTCTGAAGGGATGGGAAAAGCTGTGGGAGGGCAGGAACGTTTGAGACTCATTTTTGCTGCAGGGGAGACTTTGCAAAGGCAGCAGGGCTGGGGATTACCTGTTCTGCCACGTGCGAGAGCTGAACCAACGCCTTCCAAAATGCAGTGGGGTGGAACTGCCCACAGTGGCAAATGTGCTCAGCTCGTGATAACATTGCAGCTTCACAATTAAAAGAGACAGCTGATTGTCTCCTGGCCCTGGTGCTGTGAGTCAGGAGCAGGTTCACCAAGCACGGGCTGTGTCTCTGCTCTTTTAACCTCTCCTGCCTGCAGGACCTGCTTTGCTCATCTCACACAGCATTTGCACGCTGCTGCTTTTGTGTGAGCAGCAAAAGTGCCTGCATGAGCTAAGGCAAAGGCTGGCTTGCTTAAAATGCTGAATTTAAAAGTTGCATTGCTTTAAAAAAAACCCCAAAAAAACCGGTACTTTTGCTTTACCTTAATGTATTACCTCTGGTATTCCTCGAAAGAAAGGTTTCTTTTAGCCTGCCCTTTCTGTTCAAAGCTTCCCAAAAAGTCGATGGGAACTCTGAGGAGGGAGTTTGTGTAACAATTGCAGATAAGCAGCTCTGGGCTGAGCTCAGCGRGGTTGATTTTCCTTTCCCGAGCTGGCCTGGCTTGGTAAACAGGCTGGAACAAAGGATGGACCATGGAGCTGGGATCAGCCAAGGGGAAAGGACCTGAACTGATGGGATGGCAGAGAGGGGCTGAGGCAAAGGAAAGCAGATGAGTATTACATTATTTTTAATTTTTTTTGCTGTTGAAGGCCATGGTGCTCAGTGCTGGGTTTGCAGTCTGGAGTTGGGGAAGGTGCAGGTTTGTGTCCATGGGCAGAAAGCTGTCCTGGTGTCTGTGATCCCGAGTGTTCCTGCTCCCAGCTGAGGATCCCCTGGTGCCTGTGAATGCTGATCCCAGCCTGGAGGGCTCCTCTGTGCCTGCCCTCCCCCTGTGTGCCCGCCTGGGCTCACGTGTTTGGCCTCAGCTCCCGGTCAGTGCTGACCTAGAAAAGCTCCTGGCACTGCASAGCCCCAGCAGGACAGGAAACKGCTCAGAGCAGAGGGGGAGCAGCAATTGCCATATTATCTGTTTTGTTATCATTCTCCTGCTTTGTGCACTTTATTGCACACACTGGGCAGTCTGTGCAGCTCTCTGGTTGCTGTTGGTGCTGTCTGGTTCATGATCTGTGCCTGCTGGAGCTGATCGTGTGTTGCACATCCCAGCATCATCACTCTCCTTTTCAACTTCCTCATTGGCATCTCTGCTCGTCACATCTCACAGGTCAAAGATTAACTTCCCTGCCTCGATTACTTTGTGCAGAAAATGATGTCTCAAGTCAGAATGAGAACAGGTGGATCCCACCAGGGGCCTCATTTTCCAGACTTGGTTTAGGCAAATCCAGACTAAAGGATTTGCCTAAACCAAGGTTTGGGTGTCTCTCTAAAGACAAGGTTTGAKTAAAGGTTTGGGTGTCTCTCTAAAGAAAACTAAAAAACCCAATCAAGTAAAATTGACGATATTTAGTGCTATTAAATGTTTTTGTGTATGTGCTCTGAGTGCCACATGCAGTCATTCCCAGGACACTCCAAACCCCCTGGGCAGCCCCTGCCAAGGCCTGACTGCCCTTTCCAGGCAGGGACAAAACTGAGCAAAGTGAGCTGGCCAAAAGTCAAAGCAGCCAGGTTATGAATCCACRAGAATCTGAGGGCCAGGCACACAAACCATGGGGTGCTGTGAGCAGAAGGGGATGCAGGAGGAATGGCTGGGGTAGTGAATGACAACCTGTATTCTGATGCAGTGATTCATTCACACATTTACAGGTTCACATCCCAGATTCTCCCTGGCTTTGCAGTCCTGTGCGTGTGATGGCAAAGATATTATTTAAATCAAGTTACCTGGATTGGCTTTAAAGCCCTTCACAGTCCTGTTGATCCACTTGACAAAATTTGTTTTAGAAAAATTTGTCTCCATGCTGTCTAGATGTTCAGAATACCAAACATAGCTTTTTTTTTTTTTTTATACACAGATTTTTTTTCCCATGAAACCAGTTTGATTACTTAGGTCCTTAAAGTTCAGCAGGTGATTTGCTGCCTTGAGGTACCTGAATTTCTGTATTTATTCAAAGTACTCCACCCCTCTCAACTCACAATGTCCAGATTTGAAAAACATCAAATTCCTTCATTACTTATTCTTCTGTTTCCCCTTCAATTCTCCCAGTTTTAAATGACAAAATAAACACTTATGTAGGGTTTTGGTTTTGTTGTTTTTTTTTTTTGTTTGTTTTTATGAAAGTTGCAAATATAAAACACGTAACAAATATTTTCAGTTTAGAGGTTTACATTTTTTTTTATCACTCTCACAGGAGGTGTAACACAAAAACAGTATGGCAAGAATTCACAGAACAGCTAATATCCAGATCATTTCAAGAACTAACAAAATACAAATATAAAATGCAAGTGGGAGTTTATTTGTCTAGAAAGCTTTTCTCTTTCTGCATTTCTTAAAGTTGACAGCTGTCCTAGCTGAACGACAGTTTGACTATTACSGTTTTAAAAATTAGGTGCTAAAGGGTTGTTTTCTTCTGGGTCCACAACATGTAATTATGCGAGGAAGAAAAARATCCCGCACAAAGACTGCACTTCCTCAGAGCAGCGTGAGCACTGTCTGCTCTCAAACTTCATTATGAGAATGCCAAATGTTCTCGGCAGCGCAGAGAACTTTATTGTAGTTTCCCTTAGCAAGTGTTGATGGATTTATGGAGGGCTTCATTAAATATGGGCTTAAAGGATATCCGCTATCGCCCACTTGTCAAAAGCAGGAATAATATCAAAGGAGCTGCAGGTGTTAACAGTGTGGATGGGCTGGCAGCGTGCAGCTCCTTCATCGCAGGGCTCTTGGCTGAATCCAGCCCTCCTGAGATAAATTTCCAAGATGAATGCATCTCGTGGAGGCTGAGGGCATGTTGCAGTGATCCTGCTGTGCTGTCCCAGCTCGGGGCTGAGTTTCCCCTGGTCCCGAATGCTCCAGTCTGGCGGTGGCTCTATAGGAGCAGGCGGATCACCCACATTTGTCTGGTTTTGAGGGATTGAATGCCACARCCTTGAGGAAGAGCGATGTTTCCAGCACCAAAGCCACCTCCTCGCCTGTCTGAGTGAGGCAGGAGCACGGGGAATTATCCCGCTGGAGGAGCCGAGCGCCGCACGTTTGCCCTTGGCAACCAAATCCTTTCTCCTGCCCTCCTTCCAAATGGGGCAGCCTCAAACACGGCCCTGACACAAAGCCCCAAATACCGTGGGAGCGATGGGTTCTGCATCCAGACAAAGGAGGTGCGCCCTGGTGTTTGTAAAACATGCACTTATGAAATCAGATAATAACAGGTACAAAGAATAATGGCACAGCTTGGACTGCCTGTGGAATCATAAACATTTGGTTCAACCAGTCACACACCTTTTAGTCTGAGCCAACTCTTTAGATGTCAGAATTCTCTATATTTTGATACTCATGCTTAGGGCAAAAAAAAAAACAAAAAACCACCAAACCCAGAAGTAGTTCCAAAATTCAATTAATCTTCCAGCTTATACAAAGTCGAACAGGGTATTATTATTATTATGACCTTCCTCAGTGTTCCTCAAGAAAAAAAAAGGAATGCTATGCATAAAAAGCTCAATTATTTATTTAGTAGCACAACCCTAATGGAAGAAAATTTATAGCATATTGTGTTAAATAGGTAATGAGTACAATTTGCAAATGCATTGTCAGAACCACCAATGCATTGTTTGAGTGGGAAACTGGCACCAGGACTTGCTCACCCCCTGAAGTTTATTTACCYGTTCTTTAATCAGTGGAGCTGAGAGACCTGGGTGTGTTTGAGGATCYGTGGAGCCTCAGGTGGGGTGGGAAGTTGGTGCCAGGGGCAGAGAGCAGGAGGCAGAGCCTTGGGGACAGGAGGGGACATTGCTCTGTGCCACAGAGCTGCAGCGGAGACAGGGGGAGAAAGGCAAAAGATAAAGCTTACAAAAAATACAGCATCAAAGCAAGCCAGTGGCATCAGAAAAAAAACAAAATAGGATTTATTTCACTTGATTTAACAAATCTAACGTAGTCCGAGGCTGGAGGTTTTCCCTTGGGTATTCCTTCTCAACAGGAGAATGAAAATCAAAGGCTTGGAAACCAAGAGAGCTCATCCCTGCTGTGAGTGCTGAGATCACAAGAGAAATCTTTACAGCAAAGCTTCAGCAAAGCTAATGTTATCCAGAAATGTGTCAARGAGTGGGTTTAGCCCACTGGGCTCCAGCCTGGTCTAGATCCCTCAGAGTGATTTTCTAACTAAAAATCAAAAGTGTCTCAACAGAGGCAGAAAATCAGAGTGCCCGTAAGGGAGGTTTGAAAGGTTCTTTGGCTCCTGAGATGCTGTGTGAGTCTGCAGGCTGCAGGGCATCCCTTTGCTCCTCTTTTAGGATTACTGGCACTGAGTCACCCTACAACAGGCAGTTTTTCCTTTTCCCATATTCCTGGGTGTTGGAGTTGTGCAGGAATGATGTGGAGGAAATTTGGCTGCTCCATGTGAGGAGGGACATAATGAAGTTCTGTCTGATCACGATGCCAAGGGCCAAAATGYATTATTTAAAAGAATGTTGTTTTAAAACCCAGCATCACTTTCACCTCAAAGCAAATAACAAATGGAATTTGATAAGTTTTAATTGAGGCTGGAGGCTCAGATTAGCATTTCAGCCTGTACAGCATTAGGGCAATGGTGTCAGTAGTTTTGGTCAAGTACGAGGTCCTGTTTAACTTCTTCAGTTGTTCCTTTTATTAAATTATCATTTGCAGTGAATTCTAGCATCATATCCTTTCATATAAAAAAAAAATTCAAATGTAGAATATGAGAAAAAATAGAGCAAATATATTTCCTGAGCTGAAGTGTTTGTGGSAGAAGGGATTTCTGTTTCTACTTCAATTGTGTCCACAAGGTGGTAAGAACAGTAGACTGGGAAATAAGAAATTAAAACATGGTATTACTTAGGTGAAATGSAGCCTAAAAATCAGGCCTATAAACAGTTTTTGTAATAAGGCAGCCCAAGTTAGGATGGCATTGGAAATRTCTGCCTAAACAGTCTCAGTACAGATGCCTGAAACTGGTGTAACTCTTCATTGTGTTGTTGAAATGTACTCGTTGCAAAATGTCAGGATGASTCTGCTTCAACTGTAAGTGTAAAATTACATGACAATTGCAGTTCTTGTGCTGGTGTAATCCACAGTGTAACGAGATGCTTGAAACCGYAAACAGAAATACTGGAGCAATTCGTGCCTAGATTTGCAGAGGGCATCTGAATTTGGATTTAGAAATGAGCGTGRAGAGGAGTCGGTGAAGGTCACTGAGCAAGAAGGGTGCGAGCAGCAGCAGCACCGTAAATCACAGCCCCGTGAGGCGGTGGAGGGTGGCAGAGAGGAGGGGAGGCCGAGCACAGGAGCACAGGGCTGCAGGAGGCAGAGGACACGGGGTGTGCTGCGGGTGTTCTG
>NW_026623639.1:198186-244431 GCF_030028575.1 Malurus melanocephalus
GCGGAGCCGACCCCACCCCGGCCCCACCCGCGCCCGCGGACCCGGCCGAGCGCCCGGCCGGTGGAGCATCGCTCGCAACCCAGCCCGGCGGTGCCCGGTCCCGGCCGTGCCCGGTCTGGCAGTGCCCCGTGCAGCGGTTCCCGAGTCCGGCGGTGTCCGGTGAAGGGGTGCCCCACCCGGCGGTGCCCGGTCCGGTGGTGCCGAGCCCGACAGTGCCCAGTCCGGTGGTGCCCCGTGCAGCGGTACCCTATCCGGTGGTACCCAGCCCGGCGGCGCCCATCCCAGCCGTGCCCGGTCCCGCAGTGCCCTGTCTGGCCGTGCCCGGTGCAGCGGTGCCCATCCCGGCGGTGCCCGGTCCGGCGGTGCCCATCCCGGCCGTACCCATCCCGGCGGTGCCCAGCCCGGCCGTGCCCGGTCCGGCGGTGCCCGGCGCAGCGGTGCCCATCCCGGCAGTGCCCATCCCGGCCGGTGCCGGTGCCGGAGGCGGAGCGGAGCGGGCGGAGCGGCACCTGCGTGCTGCAGGCGGCGGCGGGGCGGCCTCTCGGCGGTGCCGCCAGACGGCGGTGGCCGGGCTGGGCGCTGCCGGGAGCGCATCCCCCGCTCTGCYCCGCTCCGCTCCGCCCCGCAGCCGCGGCCATGACCGACAACATCCCGCTGCAGCCGGTCCGGCAGAAGAAGCGCATGGACAGCAAACACCGCGGAGGGTGAGGCAGCGGCGGGGCCGCGCTCGGGATGCGCGGGTGGAGGTGGCGGCGGTGGCGGCAGCGGCCCGAGCCCGGGCAGGAACAGGAACAAGAACAGGAGCAGGAGCAGGAGCAGGAGCAGGAACAGGAACAGGAGCAGGAACAGGAGCAGGAACAGGGGAAAAGGAGGAGGAGGAGGAGGTGGGGGAGGCAGCGGGCGCTGACAGGTTGCTCCTGACGCCATTGCCGCGGCACGCCCGGGCGCAGGGCAGGATCCAGCCGGGCTGCGGGGATGGGCACAGCCCTGGCAGCCCCTCGGGGAGCGGATCCGCCCGGCCGGCCCGCACCGCGCCCCCGGAGCCGCGGACAAAGCGGGGATCAGCGCTCGGAGGAGCCGCGCCGGGCGGGGGCTGTGTCACCGCGGCCGTGTCCCCGCGGCCCGCCCGGCCCGGCTCCTKCTTGTCACCATCCATCCATCCCCCTGTGGCGCACGGCCGGGCTGGAGAATGCTCGGCCTTCGCTGGGAAGAGCGCTGGACCATAAATGGTGCGTGTAACAAAGGCCCGGCTCGCTTTATGTATCAGCACGGCAATACAATATCCTTGTGGGCGATGTTGCAATRGCCCGAGCGTGGGATGCGTCCCTGGAGGAGGCGTATGTATGTGTTCATACTGGTATTCCCAGGCAGGAAGTTAAGCAGGAAAAATGGTTTTCTAATACTCTTCCATTATGGGATTGCAGCACTGTGCACACAGGTTGGTTTGCACAGCGTGTCCAAGTCACCTGGCTGTCAATTCACAGCATTCCATTTGTCCCTGGGTAATCTGGGCTTGTAAAATGTGCTGAGTGATATTAGCAAAATAAACCAAAATATCGAAGGAGATCTTCGCTGTTAGAACAAGGGGAAATAGACAGGKTTTCCTTGTTTATGTTTTGGTTGGTTTTGTTTGGATTCCGAGTCCTGTAATTGACGTTGTTGTACCGAGTTTATTCAGCATTAATTTATTGCTGGTTKCCAGCATGTTTCTGGTAGCTGCTGTAGCAGCAGCCATGCCGGGGAGGTGTGTGATGCAGCAGCAATCCCCCCGTGCCTGTGTCACATGCACCGCTGAGCAAGTGCCACAAGGTGCAGCCACCGTGGCATTGCATTTGGTGACGTGATTGAAGGGAGCAGCGAGAGGTGAAGGCCTGGGAAATTTCTCCAAGCTCCTCGAATGATTTCTGTTCCTGAAGTTCTCTAATCCCCACCAGGAGCCTCCTGGGTGTTAGGATGTGGTTAGTGCTGCCCTCAGCTCTGGGTCATCGGCTGTGGATTCCACCTGATTAGCAGCCACTGAGAGGCTTTCCAGTGGTAGCAAAAAAATTCCAGCAGCATGAGAAGGAAGATTGCTTAGGGTTTTTACTCAATAGCAGTTGAAATGAATTGGATTTGGGGTTTCTGTTCAGTGCAGTAATAGTTTGGGGATGGTGCTGGTTAAATATGAGGAATCCTTGTTTTAGTGATGGGCAGACTGTGATCCCTCAGCATTTGATCAAGTGATGGATAGCAAAGCACTGGAGTCCAGCCAGTCCAAACCAGTGTTGTAAACCATAGAAAAGATCATCCAGCACCTCAGGGACAGTCTCTGGTGTCATCCAGAGCAGAGTCCTGGGCATCCTAAGCCATAATCAAAGCCTCCTTCTTCTGTTCCCTCTGAGGAGGAACCCARCCAAAATCCATCCAAGTTACATTCCTCAGTGCATATGAAACACCAGGGATAAGCCAGGCTTGATAAGCTTCGTGTTACCATAGCCCCAACTGGTTCCTGATGTGGGGGTTCCCCCACAAGTGGGGCTGAGTTTTCACACAGATTGTTGTCAGTGTGGTCTGCTGGAGTAGGGAGCAGATTTCGGGTGTTGTACTGAACGACTTCATGGAAATTTTTGTTTCTGTTAACATAAAAGTGAGAAATGTCTGCTTCACCTGTGGGGCAGGTGCCATGCAGCMAGGCTGTCATTACCCTCAGCCTGTCCCACGCTTTGAAGGGAAGCCAGGGAGGAACTGGCTGAGCAGCCTTGCAGAGATGAGTGATGGCTCAGCCAGCTCTCTGTGTGTCAGAGAGGARCCATGTGCTCATTGAACCGATGGGAGAAGCTGTGGTTTGTCCCTGGGCACGACTTTAACGTGGCTGCTCCATCAAAGCTGAGCTCTGAACTGTGTGCTCTGTGCCCTGAGTGAGCCCTGCTCATCCTCATCCCACCCTTTGCAGCACCAGGACAGCTCTGTGCCAGCGGGAGGGAAGGGTGGCATTTGTCAAAGCTGAGCTCTGAATTGTGTGCTCTGTGCCCTGAGTGAGCCCTGCTCATCCTCATCCCACCCTGTGCAGCAGGAGCAGCTCTGTGCCAGCGGCAGGGAAGGGTGGCATTTGTCAAAGCTGAGCTCTGAATTGTGTGCTCTGTGCCCTGAGTGAGCCCTGCTCATCCTCATCCCACCCTGTGCAGCAGAAGCAGCTCTGTGCCAGCGGAGGGGAGGGTGGCATTTATTGCAGCAGGGGTGGAGAGGGAGCCCAGGCTGTGTCGGGGAGGGATCTGCCCATTCCTGGGCTACCCCGGGTGCTCCTCTCAGCACATGACACTTTCCCCTAAATACACATGAGCTYTCCCCTAAATAGCTGGTGCTGTCAGCCCTCGATCCTGCCGGGCTGATTTTMACCAGCACACTGCTGTGCTGTGCTGTGCTGCCATGGGAAAGGCCTGGCTCCAGAGCTGCCAGGGAAGGAGGAGCTTTACAGGAACCCTTCACGAGGCTGTGCCATTGTGTGTGCCTGTGTACTCTGGCTCTGGTTGAAATGGCAAACTCCATTTCAGAGTACACAGAGCGGGACGGGAGCTCCTGCCCTCGCTGTGCCCGACTGTGGGTGTGCCTTGGCACTGCCAGGCTCTGGGAATTGCAGCTCTGACCCATTCCAGAGCTGTCCCAGCTGCACCAGGAATGCTCCAGACTGCTTCACATGGAATATTTCATGTGGGGGTGCATAAAGAGGGGAGGTGGTCGTGTGTGGCTCTGGTTTTCTTTAGCTTACTTTTGAAATAATGTCATGTGGGAGGTKGGTTTGTGTATCAAAGGTTCTGAGAACAGCCCAGGAGGGTCATARGAGCATCATCTGAGAAATGTGCTTGGTTTAGAAGTGACTGAATATGTCAATGCACCTCAGCACTGATTTGACA
This sequence comes from Malurus melanocephalus, assembly GCF_030028575.1. Taxonomy (NCBI): domain Eukaryota; kingdom Metazoa; phylum Chordata; class Aves; order Passeriformes; family Maluridae; genus Malurus; species Malurus melanocephalus. The sequence continues at coordinate 202,077 of NW_026623639.1, forward strand.
AATGCTTCCTCAGTATTACACAAATGTGGCACTTCTTTCCCATTAGGTTTGTTTTACGTGGAAATATTTTTCGTATTTTTCATTTGATCTTCAAATCCTTCTCCATCAAACATGCAGCATTTATAAATAGACCCCGCTTCTGGGTAGTGGCTGTTCATCTGACAGTCAATCTGCCATGTTTCTGCCTCTTAGCTCATCCCTAGCAATGTGTTTTTGGAAGCAGATGCAGTCCCAGGTGAAGTGCAGAGCAGATCTGTTTTTCGGGTCCCTGTGCAGCTTTAGGGCAGCATCACTCACAGGACTCAACGTTTCAGGTAAAATTTGCATCCAGAGAGATTCTTTTGAGTGGCTGTGACTTTATTTTAGGGTTTGTGAGTTGGTTTCTTCTTGTTATTTTTGCCAAGTTGTGATTTATAATGTGAATTTCACAGTGCTGTAAAAGCTGCCCCATATAAGGTGTCTTCATATATTTTTCATGGTCTTTTTGTAAGGTGATAATTTTTAAAGTTCGTGATTTACCCTTGCTAGACTTGCTAGATTTCTGTACCTGAGGAGTTATTGCAGGATTGTTCTTTAGTGCTCCAGCTGCAAAATGGGGAAGGAGAAATGTTTGGGAATGTGTTCCTGAACTTTTATAGAAAACTGTTTACATTTCTGTAACTTCATGATTCCTATTCTTGGAAAGTGCACGTTAATTTTATCAGCATTTCTCAGCAGAAATGTAAACTTTCAGCTGTTTTTCTGGACAATCTTTCCCTTTCCAGGGTGCAGTCTTCAGATTTCATGATGGAAAATGTTTTATTATATCTAATAATCCAAATAATACTCTGCCAGAAACTTCCTCTTATGCCACTGCCTTTGCTCTGAGCAGAAATCTTTGGAGTGAAGCAGCCCCTTCCCTCATCATCTGGGTTCCTAAAATTGAGACTTAAAAATAGGGGTGGTATTCAGAGAAACAGCAGATCACTGAACTGTGCAATCCCTGCGAAATTCTTCCAGGGAGGAACAAGAACTTCAGTGGGAAAAGCTGACAGCTCCAGTCAAAAGGAGTTTTTATTTAATGGCCACCAAATCTGATCTGAAAACACATTTGTATGTGCTCAGAGTACTTTGTTTCTGAAACCCAGCTGAATGGATTTTTCTGTTTTACATTAAAATTACTCAGTTTCCAGAGGAGAAGGGGAAAAGATGAACTAATTACCTTACTGATTCTTCCCCAACGATGTTTAAGGCATGACTGAAAAGTTTAAAAATCACTGGAAATTATGGCAAATTGGCTATGTGTGAAGAGGGGAAACACAGGAGGGGAAACACCATCACAGCACAGTGAGAGTGCACAGACAGCACTGGGGTTGAGTAAATGCCTTCAGAACAAAAATCCTGGAAGGTTTACGGGGTAAAAGTCGGGATTTGAGGCCACTGGGGCAGGAGTTCCTGGCTGAGGCTGAGCCCTGTGATGTAATGGGATTGCTGAGCTGGGATTCCTGAGTGCTGAGGAACCTCCCCAGTTCAAGTGTTGCGACATGGAGCTCTCAGTGCTGGTTGTAGTATTGTGTTCCTTGGTTATTTTTTATTTAAATACTTCACACAGAAACCTCATGCTGAAAGGCTGTGCAGGAGACTTCAGTGGAAATGCTGGATATTCTTTACTTGGGCATGAATATTCCTGATATTTGCCTTCAAAACTTGCTGGGCAGGCAGTTTTTCTTTTGTTTGTCTAATTAGGTTTTCAGTTTGCTTTCCCTGTAACTCAGGAGGTTGCAAAAGCTGTGACTCCAGCCAGGCCGGGATTTCACAAAAGTATTATTTTTACTCAGCAGATTCTCATTCCCTTTCTTGCTTATATTTGGAGCTGCATTATTTTTTTGTAATAATGCATTTTTAACTTACCATCCTTACAGCTACAAGTATGTTTGTGGTGGAAATGCTGCAAGAGGTCACCGTACTGTAAATATTGTGATATAGGTGTGGGGGTGTTTTTGCTCTTGAGTACAATCCCTATAAAAGGCCCAACCTAAAAAATAAACAAAGGTAAATGGTTTCAGATGTCTGATTGCAAGGACTGACTGATTTTTCCTGACTGGGAAGCACATTGTGATGAAGCAGGGTGTGTGGACACCACATTTCCTCTCTTGGGAAAAGCTCTGTTTTGGAGCCTTTTCTCCTTTGTGGGAGAAGGAAAACCACTTTTCCCTTTTTTTTTTTTTTTTTTTTTTCCTCTGTGCAGCATTTCTACATTCTGTTGGAATCCCAATGCCACCATTTCCACTGTTTTCCATTAGAATATATTTGGGATCAATGACTGTTTGTCTCAGGTCTTCACCTGCAGACACAAAATGCAATTTAAAGGTGTCCAGCTCATAAAACACTCCTGCAGCAGAGCTGATAAATTTGAGTGTTTAACACCAGCTTTGCTGTTTGTCCCATGTTGGTCACTAACTGCCTTTCACACATGGCTGTTACACACAAATGTGGGGAAAAGGAGCTGCCAGGGAGTGGATTTGTGTTGTTTGGTGATTTCTGGGTGCAGGTGAAAGCTGGAGGATCCTTGGTGAAGTTGGGGGATTTTACCCTGCTCTGGTGCTGGAACAGAGGGTTTGACCTAAGCTGGAGCTGAAGGAATGCCCTGAGCACCATGCCAGGCTTGTGATTCCGTGTTCCTGCTGCTGTGGGGGTGCTGGGAGTGCTCTGCTCTCTTGTCAGCATTTTGGTCTCAAAGCTTCTCTCACAAGAAAAACACCTGCCTTGTGTTGGGTGGCATCTGTACCCTTAGGGTTTGCATTGCTCTTGGGACAGACTGCAGAAAATTCACCTTTTCGGGCTTGTCTGTGACTTTTCATGGAATAGAATAATGTCCAAGTGATTTGGTTATGCAAAAGTTCTTCTGTATAGTTTAAAAAGCCCGAGAGGAATGATCTTTCAAGCCAGGCCGGTGAATGTCTGTGCCTGCTCAGGGGTCACCTGCTGGCACCTCTTTATTTCTGCAAACAAAGTTGAGTTTTAGGTCACTTCTGTGCTCAGGGAACAGACTTAACTGATAAAATTTCTTTCTGTTTGCAGCCAGCAGGGCTTGAAACATTAAAAATCGTGTTCTTTGTAGGTAACCACCTTCTTTGTGGAGAGTGGTGAGCTCTGTTCTGTGCACTGCGTGTATCTTCTTGCAAGACAGGGACTTCAGAGTGCTTTGTGTTCTTTCTGAAATAGTTATTGTTTTGTTAGCAACCTTAAATAGTTATTTCTTACTGCATTGAACTGAACTCCTGGGCAGAATGCTCAATTCAAGAACAACTTTTTGGGGTACATTCTGGAAAGATGTTTTGTAAGAGCTCTGAAGCTTTTGCTTATCAATCTGGCTGAGATTGGCTTTCCCCAGTGTCAGTGAAATTCAATAGGGCTGTTCTTAAAGGAACAAGGGGACTGGAGAGGGATTGGCTTTCAGAAAGCAGCAGTGACAACAGAAAAATACCCCTTTTGGGGTTTGGGAGGGTTCAGTGCTGCAATTTGGGACAGATTGGCTTTTCCAAGGTACAGGAGGGATGGCTGGTACATCTTTGCATCTCCATGGAGGAGCTGACCTTGCCTTGAGGAAGGATTTGTAATGGGGCAGGGCATGGTTTTCTTCACTGAAATTGGTGTGAATTGGAGTTCTTGGTGGCCTTGGTGCCAACTGAAGGTCCTGAGAGGCACCAGGAGCTGGTGCAGGCAGTGGGTGTGTGGGACTCAGAGGAGGGTGTTAGTAATTAACTGATTAACTAATTAATGGATGCTCCTTCTGCAGGTGTTGTGAGTGTTCAAAATTAACTGGTTAACTAATTAATGGATGTCCCTTCTGCAGGTGTTGTGTGTTCAAAATTAACTGATTAACTAATTAATGGATGTCCCTTCTGCAGGTGTTGTGTGTTCAAAATTAACTAATTAACTAATTAACTAATTAATGGATGTCCCTTCTGCAGGTGTTGTGAGTGTTTAAAATGCTGTGGGAGGAGGGAGCCCAGGCCTCGGACAGTGTGGCTCGGCCACCCTGAGAAGAGAGAGCAGCGCTACCCTCGCAATGTCATCAACAATCAGAAATACAACTTCTTCACCTTCCTGCCTGGGGTGAGTATCTATAAAGCTGTGTTTCATCCTTGCATTCCAAAGATTTCCCCACTTTGCAGTGGTTTTACAATAGAGAGCTGGAGAAAGTGGTGGGGTTGTGTTTGGTGTTGTTGAGTTCATGCCAAGCCTGAGCACAGCAGCAAACCCAGCACAGATCTGTCCTAAGTGTCCAGAGCTTCTTTAAAACTGCCCCAGTTGGTACTTGGGCACTGTGGGAGCATGCAGAAATGTTTCTGGTGGTTAGTTCAACGTGCATAACATCCTGTATCTCCTTTCTTTTCTTAGGTGTTGTTTAACCAGTTCAAATACTTCTTCAACCTTTATTTCTTGCTCTTGGCCTGCTCTCAGTTCGTGGTTGAAATGAGGCTCGGTGCACTCTACACCTACTGGGTTCCTCTGGTAGGTCATTCAAGGTTTATTTATCATGAAAGTTTCAGTGTTTGACAAAATTTCCTGTGCTGCCTATTCTGTGGGGTGTAAATTTGCATCCTAATTCATATTTTTAACTTGCTCCTGAGGTCTGTGTGTTGTGGGGTTTAGCTTTTCAATGCAGTGAAATCCTTGGTAAAGACCAGAAAGAAGTGAAGGGGCAGCTTTGGGATATTGCATGAAATATTGGGATATTTGGTGAAATTCTGTTTGTGTTAAAGCCTGAATCTCCATGAATTCTCCGTCAAATGCTGCATTGCATTTGCTGTGGGAATCTGCTGCTGGTTTCATAGGATCCTGTCCTATAAATGAAATTATATGACTATAAATTAAATTATATGAACATAGGATCTCTGCTGTTGTACAGGCAGTTATGATTTGTCTGTGCCAGTGCAATCAGAGCTGCAGAAAGCAGGATAAGGCAGTTGTTAGTCCATTTTTCTGCTGTGAGTGTAGGGGCTGAAATGCCATGTGAGATGACACAGGCAGTTGGAACATGTGGGAATATTTTGGGGGTGATTATTTGAAGACTCTTCAAACAGCTGCAACTCAAGTTGAAAATAGCTGACCCTTGGAAAATATTGTTTTGGAAAGCAGGGAGGAGTTTTGAGGTAAATGAACAGGTGCATGTCATTACTATATTAATTAGGTCACACATTTAGACATATGTATGTAGTAGAAATCATCATGTTCCCTTCTGAAAATAATAAAGTTCCTTACTGACAACGGTTGGCAGTTCATAGTTGAAATTTTCAGCACAACACAGGTTTTGAAAAGTTCATTTTCTGTGGTGCATGGGAAGTGCTTTAGCTGTTTAGTGAGTSTGAGCTAATAGTCTCTGATAGAAACACGATTTTGTGATACCAACCCCATAAAGAATTGTTTTGTTTTAATTCAGTTGTTTTTTATACAGTGAAGGGTGTGATGTGGGCATTTCCTCCTGGCAAGAGGAAATTAAATGACTGCTCATATGCACAGCAAAGTAGGACTGAAGCCCTAATCAGGCAAACATGTAATTATGCCATGAGCAGTGCACATAAATATCTCAAGAGYGTTAATTTGTGTAGGTTGAGTGTCTGTACACACACACATGAAGGCACGTGCATTCTCTATTTATCTGTGTCTGTAAAAAGGGGGTTATACAGATTTTTGTGTGGATTTGTGTGTAAAGAGCTCTCCCAGATGAGTTGTGCTGGTGGGAAACTCAGATTTGGGGGATCTTGCCTTACCCTGCACTTCTGTGCAAACCCTCTGTTATTAYCTGTGAGTGAAATGAAATGCACTTCCTACAGTCTGCAGATAAACTTTGCAAAGGTTTTCTTGGGGATAAACTTCACCAARATTTGCTTGGGGAGGGCATCACGATAAAATTGAGACTTGCTGCTTAAAGGAATTTTTTTTTTTTTCAATGTAGGTTTGGCATTGGGAGTTTGCACAGCAGGATTTAGGAGGCTCAGATAGAATAAGGCAACGCAGAATTGTTGGCACTGATAAATATTGCTCTTATTAGAGGCAGATGTGATTTTTTTGCTGACCTTTTCATCCCCCTGTGCTGCTTGCAGGGGTTTGTGCTGGCTGTCACGGTGATCCGCGAGGCGGCCGAGGAGATCCGATGCTACATGAGGGACAAGGAAGTGAACTCGCAGATCTACAGCAAGCTCACAGCCAGAGGTCAGCTCTGTGGCTCYGGAATGCAGCTCTGCTGACAGCCAGAGCCAGAGTTCAGGGGGCTGGGGGTTCCTGGGCACGTGGCTTTTGTGGCCCTGGCTCCAGGAGGGWTGGGGTTGGGGTTTGCTCAGGAGTTTGGRGAATGGTCTGGGTGGGAAGGGACCCTAAAGATCATCCAGTGTCACCCCTGCCAGACAGAGCTTAAGCTCCTATTCTAGGGCAGAGCCCGAGCTCATTCTGCTGTCCCAGGGCAGAGCCCAGAGCCTTGTCTGGAGGAAGTTTGTCTCACAGCCTTTTGTGAATTATGCCACTTTGCCAAAAAGATCCCTAACGTTGTGTTCATCATGACTGGGTGCTGTTGGCTGTGCCTGGGAGTCCCCAGGCAGCATTTCGTAGAATCATGGAATGGTTTGGGTTGGGAGGGACCTTAAAGCCCACCCAGTGCCACCCTTACCATGGGCAGGGACACTTCCACTGTCCCAGGATGCTCTAAACCCAGTCCAGCCTGGCCTTGGGCACTGCCAGGGATCCAGGGTGCTGCTCTGGGTACCCTGTGCCAGGGCTGCCCACCCTAAAGAGCCTGTGGGGTGTGTGTGTGTGTGTGTGGCAGCAGCAGCTGATGCAGTTCCTCAGTTCCTGTGTGTTTGTCCATCCCCTGCAGCCTCCTCAGGGCCCCRTTGGTGGTTAAGCCTGGGCTGGGGCTCAGCTGAGCCTGGCTCTGSCCATTGTTTGCAGCTCTGCTGTACCCAACAAAGCTTTCTGAATTCTCATCTCAACAGCCCTGTGCTGCCTCTCTATGGACTTACTCCTAATGCCATGACAAAGATGGTGAGGCCAGYGTTTTGTTTTAAAAAGGGAATGAACTGAGTTTGAACAACTTTTGGTTTTTTCTTTTCCCATTTCCAATTTCTTTGTTGTGAGAGTTTATACCCCTGAATTGCGATGCAGTGATCTAGGTGTAGTAAAAATATGCTGCAGTTGTAGGACTAAGCCTGATTTTAAATGTAATTGCTGAAGGCTGTATGTGTTTCACATGCCAGGAGTTATAAGGCAGCTCCAAASTGGGGAGTTGGAGTTTCTGAATATTAAATCCCCTTTTAATAACGTGTTCTTACTACAACACTTAAAATGCTTGGCAACCAACAAAGCCTCATCCAAGAGGGGTGTACTACATCTATTTAAAGATATAAAAGAGTTGCCTTCTGGATTCTATTCAATGATCTATAAGGGGCCTGACCTCTCCTTTAGTTCTTTTCATATTGCTRTTACGTTTCCCATGAATGATTTCCCTCCCCCCAGTCCTTTAACATTTCCAATTTTGTGAAAGAAACCACRGAGGATTGGCAGCTGGGCACTAGCTGAAAATCTTAAGGCACTTTATTTAACATGAATTTTGTGCAGAAAGAGGAATGAAACTCTCTAGTATAGTTTAGAGTAGAAAAAAGGTAGAAAATTATTTGATTGTCGCGTGGTTGGGAGAGAAAAGTAATTTTCTGTCCTTCATTGAATCTCAGTACTGAGGTTTTTGGGAGAGCCTTTTCCAGTGATTAAAACCTCAGCAGCTCTGGGAATTACCTGGGAGCAGAGAGGGGCTTTGTGAGGTCCCCTGGCTGGGGATGAGAGTTTGGGGTTTGTTTTATTGCACCCCTTTGTGCAGAGGAAGGAGCTGGGTGTTTAGGGGAGGCCATCACCAGGTCAGAAGTAGAAGCAGCAAATATCAAAATGAGTTGGGACCAGCTGAATAATTAATTTTTGGTGTAGCTGGCAGTAGGACTTGGGCTGTTAGTTTCTTTTTTTGTTGTTGTTGTTGACCAGCACAGGTCATGCTGCAGGATTTTGGCACAGCCCTATACAGACACCTAATGCCAAAAAAACCTCCACCCTAAACCTCTTTTATCTTTTTACCCAGATGAWCCATTTATGTTCCAAAATGATGAAACCAGCACGCTTCTGGAAAGCATTTTTTTTATTATTTTTTGTAGAAAGCTCCCCATTTGAAGGACAGTTGTTTGGATTGTTATAAAAAATAATYAAATTTCAATCCCCCTATTCATAAAGCCACAAGCCTCCCTGTGTTCAGAGGTCTGTGTTCTGATCTGCTTGATGGAAAGCTCGAACTGTGCCTGCRAATTCCTGGTTTGTTTTTCTTCCCTGGCAGCCCCCCCTCTTTGGGTAATGCTGAATAATGGAGAGAAACTGCACAGAAAAAAGTGGGAAGGGACCTCCTACTGAGGGGTGCTGCTTCAGATACAGATCATTGGCATTTACCAGCCATATAAAAACAATATTTTCCCAAACCCTGCCAGCCCTGCTCCCCAGCATAAGGCTACAAAAGTCAWAAGTTTGGTGCAGCACATCAAACAAATCCCTCAGTTGTTTTTTGGGTTTTTTTTTGATGCATTTAAGTTGTTTTAATAAACCTCAGGCTTCATCTTTAATTCCAAATTAAGTGTTTGGATCTGTACCTTAGTGAAGCTCTGGAGTCTTGACTTAAGTGCWCAAATGGTAGAAAAAGGCATCTTTTCTGGTTAATATATTTATTACTTTAAATTATTTTCATGATATATCCATCATGCTGAAGATTTGGTGATAATTTCAAAGACCATAGCTTAAGGTGGAACAAACTGTTTGCATTTTATTAGGTTTCCTTTCTTGTCTTTAAAAAAGGTAAGTCAGGATACAGCAAAGAATGAAACAATCTATTGTTAAAATCTGTCTGATATTTTTTTTAAAGGAGATCAAAACTAATTCCTTTGTTAAACACCAACTTCTATTCTGATTTGCTTAAAAAAAGTACAAACTCAAAGTGATATAAATGCTAAATAAATTTGTGTGTATTTACAGGAGGTATTTCTAGTTGCACTTATAAAAGCAGGAGTTTAAAATTACAAAAATACTTTAATAGCAGAGCAATACAGGGAAATGGAACAGTTGTGCTCTTAGCTGGTTTTAAACATGCATGAGAAAACATCTAATGTTTGGGTGGCAGTTTCCCCACAGAAAGCAAAAGGAATTACAGAATTCCCAAGATCAAAATAAAACTAATTTGAGTAAGTTGCTTTATGGGAGTCAAAGGAAACATCTGGTCCTGGGCCTTCTTAGCAGGACGTGTGCTGCACTCTGCAGAGATGTCACCACAGGGCCAGGGCAGGCTGCAAAAGCAGAATTAGCTACCTAAAAAGGGCATTAATTTATCCAGCAGTTATAAAAGTGTGTGTTGGTTGGAAAGGTCCCCTCTTTGTTTTACCCTCCAGCAGCCGAGGGTGGGAGGTTTTGTGAACAAGACAAATCTGCTGCAGCTGCTTTGGTTTTTCTCATATTGGAAAAATTTTAAAGCAGATGAGACTGTTTTCAGAATAATGATCCAAAAAGCCTTTTATCTGTGTAATGATAGGAAATCRTCACGTTACAGCTTTGTCCAGGCATTAATTTTTCTTTTGCAGCWTGCTTTTCTTAGCTCATTAAGGAAAACATTACAAAAGTGAGTTTGCCTGAATCCTGCAGGTAGTGCTGCTCCTGCTGACAGTCACCAGATAAATCCTTGTGATCTTTAAGAGTGAGTACAGAAAATATGGTTAAACAAATCCCCACTTTTTTTTTGCACATTGGGTCAGGAATGGCTGTGCCTGTGTGGGAAGAGCACAYGGGTCTCTTCCCCCCTCTTCCTTTGCACAGGAGAATATTCAAAAGCACTTTTTGTTGTTTTGTGAATAACCGTATTAAAAGGGGAGGAAGAGATGTTATCTGTCAGACCCTTTTAGTGTCATAGTACCTAACTTTGTATAGCCCATACACAAGACTGCCAGGGATGCTTTTTTTGATCCTCTTGGAGTGCAGCTTTTCTTTTCAAGCCTCAGCGTAATGGACTCTTAATCCCCGGGTTGCTTCCTGCCCTGGCAGAGATGTCTTTAGCCCAGAATTCGTTTTGTTTACCTTTTTTTAAAAAAAAAAACCTGAAAAAAAAATCTCACGAGGCAAACTCCAGAATCCATGAAAGACCTATGAGATATTTGTGAAATGGGCCATGACTGCTTATAATTTGTAGGAATAATTACAGCATGCAAGGAAGTCTGCATTTATTAGCAGCAGTGATGAAGCATGTTGTTAAGCACACACTGTGTCACCAAAGCAGCAGGCTGCCCCCAGCCCAGAATGGCTTTCATTGTTAATTTGGAGCAGAAACACTGAAGCATATCCTGAGARGGATGCTAATGAAGGGACTGCCAGTAGTAAAATCCCAGTGACCTTTGTGCTTTGTGCTAATTTCTATTCCCCCTCCCTTCCCCCTCTGCTTTCCCCCTGAGCTGCTATCTGGCCAGTTAGCCCATGAATTTTGAGGTACAGTAGGAGTGTTGTCYGTGCCAGGGTGAGCTCCACGTGCCTCCCCCACTTCCACTCAAATCACAGCAGATTAAAGAGGCTTTTGTTGAAATATAACAGACACGTAGAGGCAGGGCTCAAATTAACTGATTATAAATCACTAGTTAGTCTGAGAAGCCAAATCTAGAGCTGGCTAATGATTTGAAATTACTAGCCAATTGTTAAATTAATCCCCTGTTTTAAAGCAACGGGGAAATGTTTGACAGCTGCACAGGAATAAATATTTACGTGTTTTCTGTAGGAGCTGTTCTCTGCAGGGCAAAGGAGAGGTGGCAGAGCTGGGCCAGATAYTGGAGCTGCAGCAGGGCAGGAAATGAGCCTGGATTTTAGGTGGGCCCATTGTGCTTAAAGCTTCCAGGTCTTGGCTGGAGAGCTGAGCTTTCAATTTTCAGTCACTTAAGGAAAGGGAGTTGGGTTTGATGGTTCCCTGCTGTAGCTTTCTGTTCTTGCTGTGTTGTCTGTCTGATGCTGAAAGTGTTTTTGAACTCATGAGTTAAAACAGTGGGAAAAGAAGACTTTAAGGAGTTGTTTCAGAGTTATCACTAGGGAGTGGTGGGGGCTTTCTGCATCCAGGGCTCAGGTCTGGAGCTGTTGCATGAGGGGCTYTCAGCTTTTTTTGGGACACCCACCYCTCAGTGGGAGYASTGGGCTSRGGAGGCTTTTCWGGRCAGCATTGCCCARTTCTTGTGGTGGAAATGTCACCCATTGTCCCCATCCCAGTGCAGGAAGGGAGGAAGGAGCCCCACAGAGCACCCCTGAAGCCTGTCCTGCTCTGTCTAACACTGACACCTCTCCTTTGCAGGGACTGTGAAGGTGAAGAGCTCGAACATCCAAGTTGGTGAYCTCATCATCGTTGAGAAGGTTTGCCTTTATATTTATCTTTCCTATGTAAAGTACTTTTTTTTTTTTTTTTGCAAGGCCACAGAAAATGTGATTTTTGATTTCATACTCCTTTCACAATAGGCTTAGAATGTCAGGGATTGAACATGTTAGAGTATTTAATCACTTTTCAGGGTTCYCTCACCCCACCAATAACATCGTTATCCTTACAAATGAGAGCAGCTCTGTAGGTTTGTACCTATAACCTGATTTTTCTACTCATACTATACAAGAACCTCCCTATTCTTTCTGTGAGTGTTGGACACAGGTTAAATACCTGATGCAAATGCACCATCCAGATGTTTCTTTGGGTATAAACATTGCAGTTTTGGGAGACCAATGATCCATTTGTAGGTACTGGTATATACAGGTATATTTTCCCYTCTCTACAAGTTTTTATGTGGTTTTTTGAATCCACTGATGTTATGTTTTTTCCCACACACTCTCTGCAAGCAGCTGTGACCTCTAAAACCAATAGCAGGAAAATACTCAGTATAAAAAAAGAAAATTGGGAGCTGTAGATTCCAGATACAGCCTTTTTTTCTAACATGGGGGACTCCTTGAAAGGAAACCAACATTAGTTTAAGATTTCTTTGTACTTCTAGAATTACTCTGCAGCCCTTTTGTAAACCTAACCCTTGGGTCTGGTCAGTGGGAGCTGGCACCAGTTATTATCCTGCACTTGGAATTCTGCAGGGAAGCGAGTTCAGGATTCAAAGCAAACTGAATCCCAGGCTTGAGGCTGACAAAGGAATCCTCTTTGTCCCTCTGCTGCTCTGGCTGGGGCTGGGTGCACAATCATGGCCTTTCTTCTCCTCCCAGAACCAGAGGGTCCCTGCTGACATGATCTTCCTGAGGACGTCGGAGAAGAATGGTAAACATCTGGAACCAATTGTCAAAATAGCCATTAACCTTTCACTGGTTGTTTAGAGAAAATTATCTTTTGGAAATGCGAAAGAAATAGATAATAGTAAAATTTCAGAGAGGGAGACAATTCAAGTGGTTTTATGGACCACCACTTCTCAGGATGTTATACTCTCTGTTTGTTAATCAGAGTGTGGGGGGTTGAGTCCAGGGTAAGGGAATCTGGTTGCATTTTAGATATAAATCATTTTMCTTGCTGTTCAGGTTTGTTTTGTTAAGTGTGGGATAAGGAAATGTTTGATCAGAAGGATTAGAAAACAGATTAATTGGAACATTTCAAATATCTTCAAAAGTGGAGCACAGAGTATTCTGAACTAGTAGAAGGAAATAAATCCTTCCATTATTAACAAATGTTACTCAGAATCAGACCCTGCTTCCAGAGAAAGAAGGATGTGCCTATCCTAGAGAGGGAACCATTCCTYGAGTTATCTGTAGCTGTGCCCAGGACAGATGTGCCAGGATCCCTGACTGCTGTTGACCATCCCCAGGCTCCTGTTTCCTCCGCACGGACCAGCTGGACGGAGAGACCGACTGGAAACTGCGCCTGCCCGTCAGCTGCACCCAGCGGCTGCCCACGGCCTCTGTAAGTGCCTTTGCTAAAAGCTTTCCTTTSCCAAATCCTCTCCTTTSCCAAATCCTCTCCTTGGGAGTGCTGKGCAGGTTTTACCTGAAAAGCTGCAGGGGCTGCTGGGCTCTTTTATGGGGCACAGACTCAAGAAATCCCCCTCAGTGCACTGCTAACCCCACTGTGGTTTCTGTTGGGCATTTGGGCTGCAGTAGTAATTAACTGGACTGAGTAATTAACTTCACTTGATAAGTAACTCTTGCTGAAGTATTCTGGTGAAACCTTTGTTGGTTATTAAACTGTGGCTGGCTCTGTGTTGGATAGGACCTGCTGCAAATCCGCTCCTACGTCTACGCAGAAGAGCCCAATATTGACATCCACAACTTYGTGGGGACCTTCACCAGGGTGAGTGTCACTGGCACATGCCTGGAATCAACCAGAGATTCACCAGGGTTTGTGAAAATTCCCTCTGCCATCTCCCCAGCATCCTTYTCCTCTGTGGGACTCATCATCCTCTGCCCTTTTGCATCAAATGTGTTTATTTTGTTCTTTATCCCGTTGCAGGAGGACAGTGACCCTCCAGTAAATGAAAGTTTAAGCATAGAAAACACCCTGTGGGCCAGCACAGTCATTGCATCAGGTAAGGCGGAGACCAGTGTACAATTGTTTTTTAAAGGAATATGTTAACAATTTTTAAAGGTATTTCTGTGATGGAATAATAATCTCTGTCAGTTGGAGAAATTAGCAGTTGGAATGAGGTTTCCCCCTTGTCCTGACACCTCTGGGGAGCTGAGCTGACATCTAATTACCTCTTGGACATTCCTAGATGAGAAAGAAGTAGAGTGGCCTTTGGGGCACTCCTTTAGCATCTAGGACCAGAATAGCACTTAATTGCTCTCCACATTGACATCCTAATCTGTAACAGAAATGGTGTCAAATGGATTCTGGTAACAGAAGCTAAGATGAAAGATCTCCAGGTAAGTGCTTCCATTGAGTTTGTCCTATACACTCTTAAAAAAGGAAAGAAATAAAGTCTTTGACAGGTTTTGACTCACAGATAGGATAAACTCCCAAGGCCTGAGATTAATCAATGCCCCCTTGTAGAGGCTTTTCAAAGTAAAAGCTGTGTTCTTCTCCTGCCAGGGTGTTTTCAGGGCAGCAGCTGCAGGAGGGTGGAATTCTGGAGTCCAGTTCTGGAATTAAAGTTGTCAAATGGAGAGACTTGACAGTGCATTTGCAAATATAATTTCAAAGGGTTTGTGCAATTGAGTCTGTTTGAAATGGCCATAAACCAACTAGAAACACTCCTCTTTTTACAGATCAATGGGTCTTCGAGCTTTTTCTAGTCCTGGCAGGTGTTTCCTCTCATTTTGACTGGCTTATCAATATAATACTCAATTTTGTTTCTCCTATGGTAATAATAAATAGCATGTTGTAGATTATTTCTATTAAGAGAAAATGTGGATATTATTTTTCTTCCCCTTTGGGTGGAAGCTGTCAGGTTGTGGTGCCATCTCACCGGGGCAGCCCTTGTAAGATGAAGCAGAGCAATGTGTCTTTTCTCCATCTGCTGCAGGAGGGCTGGGCCTGACTCTGCCTGTTTGCAGTGGATTTGGAGTAGCTGTGCCATCTGCTGATTTGAATTGTGATGATCTTACCACCACCTGCCATCTGGCTCCAGGGATTTCTTGTTGGTTTTAGGGGGGGTTTTAAAGGAATGTTTCTCAGCATATTTTTAGAAGCCACCTCTCTTGAATCAGTCTTATTTAAAAAGAAGTGGCTTGCAGCTTGTTCAGACTTGGATCATTAATGAGAGCAGGGGGATAGCAGAGTATAAAGTAGCAATGCATTGGCAATAATGCTTGTTTTAGAGTTGATTTTCTCCATTTTTAGACTCCTAACATTTGGCAGTAGCAGCTTTTAGACTGTTGACTGTAGATGGTTTTTGCTACGTGGCTTTTTGCAAAGCCTGTAAGAGAAAACCTTTATAAACCCCATAATTTATGGTGCTAAACTGCATTATGTTTCTGCAAGGAGAAAATGGAGAACTTTGTCTCAGCTCTTTAGCAACTGTGGGACAGAGCATTAAAATCCACTGATGGGCTCCCAGCAGCTCCATCTGTTACAGGAAGGTAGGAGTTGCTATGATTCACTTTGTGGTAGGAACAGTATTTAGATAAACGCTTAAATTGTAGATTTTAAAATAAGGTAATTCTGTCTTTGAACTCTGGAATTCATTGCATTTTCTCTGATTGTGTCAGCCTTAATAAATTACCCAGCCCAGAGCTGGTTTAATTCTGACAGAGAATGAAGGATCACTGTCTGGTGTCAGGAAACACCAAAGTGGGATTCCAAGTGGTAGGAGGAAATTCAAGAAATCCTCCATCCCCACCAACTTTTATTTATAGTGTGGAGAGACAGGTGGCACCAAAAAGGGGTCAGGAGAGAGCAGAGCTGGCTGCTCATCCCAGGAGCTGATGGAGTCTGTGATGCTGCATCAAGTCCAGCTCTGTGGTTGAAGAATTACTGCCTGGGAGGGCTTTTCCTGTTCCAGTCTGTATTTCCATGGGTGTTGTGTTCCACACACCAGCTTTTTGAATTTCTGGTTGCATCTAAAATTAACTCCTTTTCACCTGACAAGTATTTTTATGGAGGAAACCTTTGTGTGTGCAGGTACTGTGGTGGGAGTTGTCCTCTACACGGGAAGGGAGCTGCGCAGTGTGATGAATACTTCCAACCCAAGAAGTAAGGTATGGTGAAAAAACAGGCTTATCATAAATAAAAAGGGTCAGAAATGGATTATTTTTTAAAAGAAGATCCTTCCAAATCTATATTACACACTACAGGGACAACTCACAGGAATAATTCTTATTTTCCAGCATGTGATTTAAGATAGTTACCATAACAGAACCTATTTCTCCTGATTTTTTTGGATCCTATTATACACGTGTCTTCTCACTTTTTGAAGATTGTCAAAAGCATTGTTTTATATGTTTATAATGAGACAATCCCAGTGAGAATAGAAAAGCTTATTTTGCTGCATTCTTCTATTGYAGCAGAGCTAAGACACGGTGCAGGGATGTTTACACAGTCAGCAGCTTTTGGCAGCATGAGTCCTCTCACACCTCTGTGTGCTTGCTTACCTTCTAAAGGATGGAAATCTCATTTAATAAGCTGGCAAGAGTATTGTTTATAAATTTAAATATGTTTGTAGTGTTTTAAAAGAGAAGCTGCCTCGTGGGGAATGGCTCTGTGGGTATGGCAGTTCATTTCCTTTGTGAATATTGCAGTGAGCTGACATCTTCATCTGCGTGCTTGAAATCTCTCTCTCCTGCTGTTCTAGATTGGCCTTTTTGATTTGGAAGTGAACTGTCTCACCAAGATCCTGTTTGGGGCCCTGGTGGTGGTGTCCCTGGTCATGGTGGCCCTTCAGCACTTTGCTGGCCGTTGGTACCTSCAGATCATCCGATTTCTGCTGCTCTTCTCCAACATCATTCCCATCAGGTGAGGTGACAGTTGTTGAGGATTCMCAGCAAAATGCTGCCTGCTTGGTGTGCTCCTCCCTCTTCCAGCTTGGACAGGCACAGGGACTCTTTATCTGTTCTTCATGTCACATCTAAGCAAAGCTGGAAGTAAAAATGAAGTTACAGTTCAAGCATAAGAATTGTTTTGTTGTTTCTGCTGAATTTGTTCAAYTTATTAACCCATTCCCTGGCTCAAGCTGTGCATGAGGCATTTAAAGCCCCTTCTCTCAGTGTTTGGACTACCTGGTTACTGGGATAAGAACGGCACAAAAAATGGAAAAGGAGGGTTATTTATAGAGAATGTAGCAGAATACATTTAGAGGGGAATGAAATTTTAATATTAAATTATACTGTATTAGTAGATTAGGAACTTACTTTGGGTGCAGGACTGGGATTCATTTCAGTTCCATTTTTAATCTGCTCTCTGTGTATCCATCATTGTCCTTACTGTGTCCACCTTCCCTGSTGTTACCTTATGATTTTCCTTTTTCCCTTTTCTCCTGCGCAGTTTACGTGTGAATCTGGACATGGGGAAGATTGTGTACAGCTGGGTGATCCGCAGAGATTCCAAAATCCCTGGCACTGTGGTTCGCTCCAGCACCATTCCTGAGCAGCTGGGGAGGATTTCCTATTTGCTTACAGACAAAACAGGTATTGGTGCAGAAAATACACCTTTAGTCATGCTATGTTGTTGTTTGGATTTTGTTAGTTTTTGGCCAGGAAAAGAGGATAATTTAAGAGTTCTTTGGACTGGAAGAAATATGTATTTGCTRTCACTTTGACAACATAATCAGTTTTTGAAAAAAGTGTTCTGCATTTTTATTTTGTTCTGAATACACTATAAGTAAGGTAGGACTGGAATATGCTACTTCAAGGAGCACTTAAAGCATGCTACTGARACAAAAGCTGAGAGTAAAATATAAAATCAGAGTCAGCTTTTTAGAGCTGTTTTTAAAGCCAGGTTAAGATAACATACGTAGGCAGAAACTGTCTGCTGCTGTYCTTACACTTTTGAAGCTGAGCTTGAATTTGAAGGCCTGAGCTGTAATGAAAAGCTTGGTCTGACATAAAATCYTGGTCACAATGAAGTTGTTTCTGGTTTTTTTTGGGTTCCAATGGACCAGAGCTCCTGCTGGCTTTGATTATGGGTGAATGTCATTTTTATTTATGCAGCACCACTTGGCAGGAGAGTGAGCCCTCGGGTTTGTTGCTCTTGGTGCTGTTGGCAGCCTCGGGAATGCTGCCCTGACCCGTTGAGCTCCTGACCCAAATTCAGGTGTTTTTGTACTCTTGGCACAGCAGACAGGGGRTGTGCTGGGGAATGGGGGTGCTGTTCCCACCCCATGTGCTGCCTTTTCCYAGGAACTCTGACACAGAACGAGATGGTTTTCAAGAGGCTCCACCTGGGCACGGTGGCGTACGGCCTGGACTCCATGGACGAGGTGCAGAGCCACATCTTCAGCATTTACACACAGGTACCRAAAGTTTTCCACATCACTGGGCTAATGATGGATTAATGTGCTAGGGATCTGCTTATTAACTACTTTTGGGGAATTGTGAAGGTCATTGGGTGCTTCATGCATAAATAACATCATGATTGCTCATTGCATCTGTGTGTTGTTCCCATCACATGTGTGATGATGTGTTGTAAATGTACGTGCCTGTGTCTTGTTGCTGAGGTCTGAGTCTCAAATAACATTTATTTCGATATCCAGGTATCTCTTTCCTTTCTCCTGCCTGTCATTTGGTTCATCTCTTGATATTGAGACCCTTAAATGGCTGAACTGTGCTAAAAAAAAATCCAACAAAAATCCCCAAATCACAAACCCCCAAATTTCAGGTCTATTTGCTATTTAGTACTCWGTCTCTGGAGAAAACTTGACTACTGGTTAATTATTTGCCAAAGTATCCAGTGTTTGTCAAGAACATTTGGRTGAGTGACTAATGCATTCAGCTGAGGGTTTGCTGCTGCTTTTTGGCAGCAATGCTGGCTTTAAAATTGAACATCTTATGGGTCCTGATCACTACTGTGGAAAATAATGTGTGGAATTACCCTGATAATGGATATGTCTCATAAAACTTATTATAATTATCAAGTGAGATTCCTTATAATGAGAAGCATTTGCTGGCAGTGATTAATTCTGAACTGTAGTTCTTATTCTTTGCTCTTATTTTTACCATGTTGTGGCCTTTGACCTGGAAGTGAAACTTTTGTCCTCTTGACACTAAAGGTTAAGAGAGCAGGAAACTGGATCACTGTGTGTGCCTTCTTCAACTGGGATAATTTAGTAATTGTGCAATTATCTGAAGACTCCCATTCTGATACTAAAAATAGTGTTAAAAATTAAATGAATGCAATTAAGATTTTCGAGCTGCATGCCGAAAATCTGTTTTGTGTTTTCACCAATTATATTCTCTTGTACATGAAACCCAAGTAACTCTAGAAACCCAAGTAACTAAAATTTCCAAGCTGCTGGTCTTTTGTGGAGTAAAAAAAGGGGTTTCTCTGAGTCTTTTGAGGTCGGTGTGTCACCTTTTGGTGGATGTGCAGCAAAGGGGTTTTTTCTTGGTGTGCTGTTCCAAAACTGAGGTGAATCTTTTGGGAGCAATGCTCAGAGGGCTGAGCTGCACTGGGGTGGAGGGCTGGGAGGAGCAGATCTCACATCTGGGACAGGAGTTTGTACAGCCACTTTGATCTTCGCTGAGGTTGATGCCTTAGGATTTTTCATTTCTGTATTTTCATGTGTCTGTATTCTTGTACTTCTCTAGTGCAGCACTAAAAACTCCCGTTCTCCCATCTTTAGACAAAACAATTCCTCTCTGAGCTGAATCCATGGACACCTCAGAGCCCCAAAATGTGGAAACAACTGCGAGTTGGGGGGGAGCAAGTTTGGGGTGGGTGACATCATCACCTGTAAAGATCATTGGACAATTAAGACCCAATATGTTAATAAGGCAGAACTTATAAAAGGTGACGATCTCGGGGTCCATTTTGGGTGTACCCTCAGGAGGAGACTTTGTCTGTACCAGGCGGGCTGTTAGGCCTGGATTAAAGTTGTGTATATTCTCATTCTCTTAAGCTTGTCTGGCCTCTCTTTCAGATCAGCCTGATTGCTAAGTCATCAGAGTAAAGCCTTGATTTAAATGTTGTATTTATGTACTTTTGACCAAGCCTGTTGTGTGTTTTGCCGTCCCCAGCAGGCGCAGGAGCCGCCGGCGGCCAAGGCTCTGTCTGTGGCGGCCAAAGTTCGGCGCACCATGAGCAGCCGCGTGCACGAGGCCGTCAAAGCCATCGCCCTGTGYCACAATGTCACCCCCGTCTACGAGGCCAGCGGTGCCACCGACCAGGCCGAGGCCGAGCGCCATTATGAGGATTCCTGCCGGGCCTACCAGGCCGCCAGCCCCGACGAGGTCAGCCCGGGGTGGGGATCGTGTGTGGGGCTTTGCTGCCTGATGAAAAACCCACAGCCTGCTGGGGAGTGCTGTGGTTTAGTGGAGGGGATAATATTTTAATGTATTTATTGCTCTGATRAGCCATGAGCAGGCTGTAAGTGCCCTCACGGCTGTTCCGCCGCTCTGCCTGGAGCTCCACACTGCTGGCTGTTGTATTGCGGGATTTTGCTCCTGTTTCTGCACCTTTTATATTTAGGATGTATTTTATATCTATTATATAAGAGCTTTACCTCAGTCAGACCCAATAGAATAGGGTATATTTTTCATTTCAAYGCCGTGGGTCCCTTTGACCACGTTTGGTAAATTATGAGCAATCTCATCTCGTCTGGGGGAGGACAGCTTGTGGAATTGGGTTGGAATGCACTCGCGGTTCAGCTCTGAGAGGTGTTTTTGACCTTCCAGAGCAGTGAGAAGGTACAAATCACTGCATCCAAGGCACGTCCCAGGTGCAGGTGCACAGAGCCAGAGCTTGGGTTAATCCTGGGGAGAGAGAGAAGAGCTCAGCTTTAGTGGAGAGCAGAGCTGGGCCCTGCCAATTCTCTGCCAGCAGCCAGAGCTGTGCAGGGCGTACAGGGGAGAAGCTTTCAAGCTCTCCAGACACTCACTGGAGACTTTACTGAGCTCTGGAGACTTTACTGAGCTCTGGAGACATCAGGCTCAGTACAGGACTTATAACTTAGGTGCTCTTTGCCACCCTCTGCAGAATTTGGGAAATGTAACTATAGTGCTGTTTCCTCCTGTAATGAAGACATAAAATATGGTTTCGTGTACTGGTTATGCTTCCTGAGTACATCTTTTAGTGAAACAAATAGAACAGATTTTGCTTCTATGAATTTGTACAATTACGTTTGCTCTGTGCTGGGGAGAGACACTGAAGTTTGAGACTTCCCCTGAGAACCCCACTGACAGTGTAAGATCAAGTCACCCTTTTGACTCCATTCAAAGGGTTCTTCCATTTATTGCCTCAAACAARCCAGCTTTGCCTCTGATTTCCACCTTTGCCATCAGACGAGAAGCTGCCTTTGCTCATTGTTAGAGAAATGCTTTGCATGGAATGAAATGCACTCGTTGGAAGCCCAGCTGAGTGAGGGTTTTGGGACTTTTGTGTTACTGAAAGAGTGGCACAGAGCTGGTTTCCACATTTCACGCGCATTCAGAATATTCCTCCGTGCATGGCTGTGGCAGCAGCACCTCCTCCATGAGCAGGGTGGGGTGTCCTGTCCCACTCAGGGTTTGGGGCAGGCTGTGCTTTCCTCCTCTTCTCTAGAAGGTGATGCTCTGCCCTGAAAAGGCAGGGTACACMAAACAACTGCCTTTGCATTGAAGCGACTTCTGAATGATTTCCAGATGGTAATTTTGGTGATCTGCATCTAAGTTGGTTTTTTTTTCTCTCCTAAAGCATTTACAGGCTATTTTTGCACAAATCTCTCTTTACATACATACTGTGGCATATAGTGAATTCAATGATTTTACTTTTAYTCTTTACACTGTTCTGTCTTTAAAATATTTACACAGCAATTTGTCTGAAATAMCCAGGGGATATTGTTTATTTGTTTTACTATAGCATGATAACTAATCCTTCCAAGATTATTGTTTAAATTCTTTTTTCCTTTCTTGTGATATCTTAAGTAGAGAATTACAGCAGGTTCAGAAATCAGATATGCTTTGCTGCACTGAGGAAATCTTGTCTGTAGGTCTTGGATATAYAAATATTATTTAGCCGTGCTCTGAATGTCATCCTAGATGGTTCAAAATGCAGGATCTACACAAGTGGAGTCCTTGAGAAGGGAGTAATGCTGTTAAATAACATTCCCTGTAGGGGAATGGCTTTGGACTCCTGTTAAAGCCAGCCTTTGAAATCCTATATCAATAAAATATTGCCATGGCAGGGAAGGTCAGTTTATGAAATGAGTACAAAAACTTGTATTCTCTTTACTTTAACAGCAAGGGTAATTTCTACCAGTTGGCACAGGATTCATTTCCTGTAACAGAAAGCAGGATTTCCTAAATTTGTTTCCTGTGCACACTGCCATTTAGAAGTCTTGAAGTATCTTTATTCAGATATCAGTTACAGCCTTGGGGCTCTGCGAGCCAGTTGTCAGTTGTRGCCATACAGTAACTAACAGGGGAAATGAAACAGATATAATCTGATCAGAGATAAGAGTGCCTGGGATTCCTGGGCAAACAGTCTTTAACCCTGACAAGGGCGGCAGCTGCCAGGACATGAAAGGGTGCAGGATCAATTGGTCTCTGCCTGCCTAGGCAACCTAAAGGGGACCCTGCAGAGCAGCTCATGGCACTGAAGGATCAATTTGTCTCTTTAGAATGAAATTTATTAGTCGATAKCCACTCCAGTGGTGGCTTGGGTAATTTAATTGTCGGAGAGAGCAGAGTTGGAGGATACTGTGCTGAGCTGCCGGGGCTGCTGTGCTTTGAAATGCTCAGATCTCTGTCAGACCTGGCCTGCTCTGAGCTGCAAAATGCTGCCAGGGACTTCATTGATTTCCCTCATCAGTCAGCATGGGCTCCCTTGAAGGTGTTTGAGGGATTTCAAGCCTGCTTTTAATTCTCCTTACCCCAAGTTGTAAATACACTTTTACATCTCGAATATTTCTCGTGTTTTCACTGTGGCTGACAGCACCTTTATTTACCTGTTTGCAGGGTGAGAGCAAACTGCTCTGTTTGACATGGAGCTGGGATTTGTTCCTCATCCCGTGAATCCAATGGATTCAGTCTCATCCCGTGAATCCCATGGATTCCATCCCATTGATCCCATCCCATCCCAAACCCTGCCAGAAGAGCTGTCAGTGCTTCTACTGCTGTGGGTGTTGTGTTGCCATCCCCTGGTTCCCCTGGAGSTGCTGCCAGGCCCCACATCTGCATGGAAAAGGGGGATTTCTTTCATTATTCCCCTCCAGCAAAGCGCCATTCTCCATCCACAGTTGTGCTGCAGTGCAGGGCAGGTGATTTGAAGCTCCTGACACCACTCTGATCTGCTCATCCATCTGTCCCTCTGCAAAAAGCTTTGCTTTCCAGGGCTGGCCAGGATTCAGTGAGATGCTGGTTGGTCTCTAACAGTCCAAGCTGGGAGCAGAGGTTTGAACCTCCAGGCATTTGGAGCTCACCAGCAGGGACAGGTGAATAGCATCATGCCAGGAATAATTCCCAATAATTATTTATTAACCAGAGGATTAGAAAGCCAAGCTCCATCTCTCTCGGGGAGCCTGCTAGGAGGATTATCTAACTGCACATTTTAATGCGTTGAGGATGGCTTGGAGAAACTTTTGAAAAAGATAAGCTTGAAAGAGCCTTTGATTTGTCATAATCTTTGTGTGTAAGCTTGCACAAACTTGTTAATATTAAGCCAAATATTGATTCAAATTGATTTAAAGGTCTTTYRAGGCAAAATCAACTCARTCACTYTTTTTTTTTTYAATCTGACAATTTAAGACTAGTTTATGACAAGAAAAGTTTGGTTTAGGTTCTCTTTTAAGCCTTATTTTGGATGAAAATGAACTGAGTTCACAAAAGATTCTCCAGTTAGTCCTRWTWWWWYMAWTYMWTWRKWARAWYKKGRMYYMRTKSMARKWWTTWMMRGWKSCMWTTTTWWTTKKWWYYYYTKKMWKKKRWTTTYCMAAAAAAAAWTCATTTTTAACTGAGGCTTTTGTGGTCAGTAGAGGCAGAACCTGAAAGGCATAAGGGATAATTAACCTCCAAATCAGCAGCAGCCATGTGCCCARCACTCCTGGGCTTTTGAAAATGCCACTGTAAAACACTTGCAGTATTTCATGTCTGTTTAGGGAAAGTGTCCCTTGATCCTTCCTGGGGCCAGTGAGAGAGGGACTGGTGGCAGCTGCTGCTCCATCTGTTCCAGCCCAGACAGGAGCTCGGTGTGAGCTGGATGTGTCAGCTGAGCTGGGCACCAGGGCTTTCTCAGGGCACCAAAATGCAGCCTCTGCTCTTCTGGCMTGGCTCTGGCTGTAATTCAGTGAAAACTTGTAGAGAACTCCGTTTTGTAGGTGCTTCAGTGGCAGAAGCTGCAATTGAAATGATGCTCCCCTCAGTTCAGTTAAACCTTGAATAATCTGAGGGTTGTTTTGGGGTTTTTGGTTTAGTTCTTTTTGGTTTTTTTTAAATGTTTAGGGAGAAGGGTTCTCTGCTAAGAGCTATCTGAGCCAGCTTTCAGCTGCCTTGCTCATCACTGCAAAATTGTTGAAATTTGTTGAACTGCTACTACTGAACATGTAGAGAATAAGACAGAACTCATTTTGTCTAATTTTTTTCAATACATTTTTTTAATGTGCTCCATTAGTGTTTCTGGCTTTGAAATTGTAAATCCAGGGTGAATGCATCATTTTGAATTCCTAATTTCACAGACAGCAAGCTGTGAAATAGCTGTCTATTCAACAGCACCGTTAATGATTTATGAATTAATGGCTAATGAATTTATAACTGATKAATTCTCTGTTGTACCTTCCCCGGAGCCCTCACCTTGTCCTTCTCCTCTCAGGTGGCCCTGGTGCAGTGGACAGAGAGCGTGGGCCTGACTCTGGTGGGCAGAGACCAATCCTCAGTGCAGCTCAGGAGCCCAGGGGGGCACATCCTCAACTTCACCATCCTGCAGATCTTCCCCTTCACCTACGAGAGCAAGCGCATGGGCATCATCGTGCGGGTAAGGGCTGGGTGGGATGGGCATGGGGAATGGGCACCATCACCTGGGCACCTTCCTGCTCACCTAGGCAGCCTCAGGGCTCACCTGGGCACCTCTTTGCTCACAGGGGTCACCAGGGGGACAGCCAGSCCTGGTGTCACCTGGCAGGGAGATCCGTGCTCTCTCTGGGTAGCACAGAATGAGACACTCGGAAAACTTTGCAATATGAAAACACACCCAAGAGCAGGAATATCAGTGGAAGTGGGCTGAGAGGCTGAGCTGGGACAAAATAATCCATATATTAAATCTGGGAATTTAGGGACAAAATAATCCATATATTAAATCTGGGAATTTAGGGATCCACTGGGTGCGTTGAGCTCACCCTGTATCATCTGGGGATACCTGCTGTGTGTATCCAGTTCAGTACAGCAAGTGCAAATTCATCGAATTCATTATTTTTATACTGAAAATGATGTGGAGACTTCAGGCAATCTTTTCAAGACCTAGAATAAAAATATCAATAGAAGAGGGAGGTTCTTCAGTCCTCCCCATTGGTTTTACTGCAGATGCAAACTTCTGATGAAATGCTGTTTTATCAAAGGTGTAAGAAGTGAGCAAATCATCAAAGCCAGGATGAGTTTCATTAAATTGTGTTTATATGCTCAACCACAGTGAATGCCCTGAAATTTTCTTATAATGAGTGTAAGAGTGATTTGAAGCTTATTCCTTTTAAATTACCTATTATTTATCTTCTCCCTCACTAGGAATAAAAAGGTTTCTAGTTTGTATTTCTCTGTTTAGATTTTGCCTTTTGTATTTTGGGCAAAACCAGCAAAAACTCCCACTTGTGGTCAGTGGGAGCAACATCAGGCCCAGATTCTGTCTGAACCCTTTTAAAGCATTGGTCCTTCTCTGTTGTGCTGTTAATTGTGTCTTTATTTTGTAGCCA
The DNA here is from genome assembly GCF_030028575.1 of Malurus melanocephalus. Classification (NCBI taxonomy): domain Eukaryota; kingdom Metazoa; phylum Chordata; class Aves; order Passeriformes; family Maluridae; genus Malurus; species Malurus melanocephalus. The sequence continues at coordinate 227,597 of NW_026623639.1, forward strand.
TTCAGCTTCTCTAAGCCACTAAAATCAGCTCTCTGTGTGCCCTGTGCAGAATTAGGGTTGAGAAGCTGATGTTGACAGCCTGGGTATTATTTTGCCATGTTTCTGTACACTCCAAATTAATATCTTCAAGCAGGGTTTTCATTTTCATTTAAGAAGGGATTTATAAATAGGTAATTATCAAATAAAATGTGCCTTAATTAAACATACATGTGTGTATGTGTAGGCACTCTCTTTGGTTTGATCCACAATTTGAAAGGTGTTAATCTTTTCAGTGCATCTCCTAAACTGTGCTGCTTGTTTAAAAAACAGAAATAAGGGCAGGGAGAGCAGGATGGGGTACCCAGAAGGGCGTAAAGCAGGCAGGGAGATGAAGCTGCCCTCAGCATTGCAGTGAGTGGAATCCAGAGGGTTCTGCTCACCTCTTCAGGTATTGCCTGTCCTGATCAGATGTAATTTTTGGGCTGTTGGGAGCTCTTGTGAGGATTGAGCCAGCTTTGTGCCCAGCCTGGGACAGAGTTTGAGTTGTGGTTTGTGTGCCCAGCCCAGCAGTGCTGTCCCTGCTGTCACCATCTCCCCTGCATTTCCTGCTCTGCTGGCCCCTAGGAAAAGCTCTCCTTCAAAGGATAACTTCTAGTAAATAAAGTAATAGTTAATAGTGAAAACAASTGGCAGATGTGGCCTGGTTTGGGATATTTTTGCAATATCCGAGTGTTTCCTTGAGCTCAACTGTCATTTCTGTACCTGATTATTTCAGTTCTCAGAAATCCTGTTCTACCCAAGCAGCCTTTTCACCAGATTGTGCACTGACTTATCTCCCTCTTTGAAGAAGCCCTGTTTGTTTGACCACAATATTTTCCATTCTTCATTTTCTTTGCATTTTTTATCCCTTACCCATGTGGAATGAGCTTTGTTGTACACAGAGATAGTGCTATTGTCATATCTGGAACTGAAAGGAGCCTTTGAACCSTGGCCAGAGCCAGACCATGGTGGAAAAAAGATGCTTCTCCAAAACAATATAACTGGCAAATCTGTGTGTAGATTTATAGAGTGATCTTGCCATGATCTGAGAACGCACTAACCTCCTCCTGAACTCGGGCAGAGGAAATGACTAATGCAAGGAGATAGCTGATACAGTATTTATATTGGACAAAAAATCTAAACTATCTTAAGCCAGCTCTGCAGCACGGGAAGTGCAGCCTTTATTCAGTTTCCTACAGAGATGTTGTTAGACCCTCTTTAATCAAACMATTTCATAGATAAACCTTTACCTTTGGCTACTACCAGAAGTGTTGTGGTTTATTTAAGCAGGTTCTGGTTGTTTTGGAAGAGTGGCACCCSTTTCCCTCTGGGGATGTGGGATGTGTATCAGTCTGTGAGGGCTGGATGTTCCAGGGCGTTGAAAATCACAGTTAGGTTTAATTATGAGCATCTTCCTGGTGAATATCTCTGAGCTTGGCAAAAATGTTCAGCAAAGGAGCTTCGTTGTCCTTGGCTACGTCTTAATTTGTTCAGCAAAGACACTTTTCTTTACTGTTTCAGTATCAGGTGCTACTTTTTGCCTTTATTTTTTTGCTATGGATGTAAATTCTGTTTTGCCAGTGCCGCAGGACCTGGGGCTTTTGCTTCCCAACTCCAATTATCCATATATGAGAACATCCACCACTAATTTCTGTAATGGTGGAACACACTGACCCATATGTTAAAGAATAAGCACGTGTCCACTCTGCTTTCCTTTCATTTCTYTTTTCCCTAAAGTGTTTTGCCCCCTTTATTTACATCAGTTTGTTTCAGATCTTCCTGGGCTTTTTAGTTTTGCATGTTAAGTTTGTTTTCCTCCTCTCMTTGGTGGCTGTCTTGGTTTACAGAGCAGTTTGTTCCTTACTCATTGTTTTGTCTCCTTTGAGGAAATTGCCAGGGTTTCCATTAGCTTGTAATACTCATAGCTGTGGCCTCCTTGGGTATCTGCCTGCTTAGAAGGCACTTTTTAATTTGTGGTGATGTAAATGTGCTTTGCTTGCAGCCTGTAAACTCTTTGTATCAGATAAGGCAGCAATCTAAGCTTTCTGTGGCCAGCATGAGCTTTAATTATGCCAGTTCCACACAGTGTAACAGAGCAGGTAAATGAGAGTGATTTTTACTCTCTTAAGCTTTGTGCTTCTGTTTTGTTCTTCCAGGTAAGCAGGAAATCAGTTTTCAAGGTGAGGGCTGGAGGTTTTTCTGGAGGCACAGGCAGTCAGGGCTGGGAGGTGTCTGTCTGTGTGGAGATGCTGATTGAAAAGCTGATCCTCCAGTAATTCCTGCAGGAAGGAACTGAGTTGCACTTGGGTTGGMATCTCCTCCTGTGCATGGGACAGCCACTTCTGTGGCTGCTGTGCTGAAATTCATCMCTCACCTTGCTGAGGGCTCTCCAAAGCTGTCCCAGCTCAGCCTGCTGTGTTTGCCCTGCAGGATGAATCCACAGGAGAGATCACGTTCTACATGAAGGGGGCAGATGTGGTGATGGCTGGCATCGTGCAGTACAACGACTGGCTGGAGGAGGAGGTATGGGATGGGTACTCCTGCTTTTCTCCTGCTTTTCTCGTGCCAGGGAAGGGCCTGGCAAAGCTTGGAGCAGGGGGGGATCAACTGCTAAAATACCTGCAGGACAGAAGAGCACTGAGCTTTGGCCATTCACTGGATTATCCTCAGCCAGATATATCCACAGTAGCAAAGAAGTCAGTGGCAAGTTCAGCATACTTAATGCAGGATAAGTCCTAGAAATAAAATGGATTTTGCTCAAAACTAATTGACACTCACCTATTTGTCCCAGCCTTGATTCTATGTTTGGATCTCTTTTAGCCTGAGAGGTCTGATTTCCAAACTGCATTTGGCAGCTTTGTGYTGGGATGTGTTAGTCAGGTTAGCAGTAATGGTGGTATGGGAGAGTTCATGGAGTCTCACAATGGTTTGGGTTGGAGGGGACCTTAAAKATCATCCCATTCCAGCCAGGGACACTTCCCACTATCCCAGGGTGCTCCAAGCCCTGTCCARSCTGGCCTTGGACACTGCCAGGGATGGGGCATCCTCAACAGTACCATCAGTTACTGATTCTCTGGTGTTCCGAGAAATAATAATGACTTGGTGTTATTTTAAAGAGTTGATTGCCAAGATGTGAAGTCTACAAGGCCTGTGCCCTTAGAGGCAGAGAAAATTGTAATCAGTGGGATTGTTTGCCACCCTGGTATAATTTTTCTTTCAGATCACTGGGCTAGRTCACAAACCATTGCCGATCCCCTTTTTCTCCTCAAGTTTATCATGCACTTTATCAGATGTGCAGGCTCACTGGGGTTGCTCAAATGGGATGGCTATTTTTTTAACCTGTGATGTTACATTGCCATCTAACACTTGAGTGGGGATGGGGTTCATGGTGTACAATGTGATCCCTCTTTGCAGTGTGGGAACATGGCTCGGGAAGGCCTGAGGGTTCTTGTCGTGGCCAAGAAGTCTCTGACAGAGGAACAGTATCAAGACTTTGAAGTAAGTTTTTATTTGGTTTTATTTTTTTATCTGTTTTTAAACAATCACTGAACGATTCTCACAAAGCTCTTGTGATAATGCTGCCTCTCATCTCCCTACTCTCTGCTAGAACTGTGGTTCTTCAATGTCTTGGTGTTCTTTTAACCAAAGTTGCTTTTCAAGTGATGTGTGTGAGCTGTGTACCCAGCCAAGCCCCTCCCAAGCAGTTCCAGAATCCTGCCATGCAATCTCTTGTGGTTGTAAATTCTGCCAGTGCCCATCATTTGTTAGACAAGTTTGGGAAATGTTTGTTGGCTTTTAATTTCCATCGTTGCATCTTGACATCCAGGGAAACTGCARCCACCCAGGACATAACCAGGCAGCTTCCTGGAAACACAGACCCCACGTGTGGGCTTTGGGTCTGTACCCAGCACGGAATGGTTTATCCAGGCAGGCACACTGGGAATGGGACTCTGCAGTTAATGTCTGTCTGTCTGTCTGTCCCCATGCTCAGGGTGCTGTCTGTCCGTCCCCATGCTCAGGATGCTGTCTGTCCGTCCCCATGCTCGGGGTGCTGTCTGTCCATCCCCAAGCTCAGGGTGCTGTCTGTCCCTCCCCATGCTCAGGATGCTGTCTGTCTGTCCCCAATGCTCAGGGTGCTGTCTGTCCCCATGCTCAGGGTGCTGTCTGTCCCCATGCTCAGGGTGCTGTCTGTCCCTCCCTAAGCTCAGGGTGCTGTCTGTCCGTCCCCACGCTCAGGGTGCTGTCTGTCCGTCCCCACGCTCAGGGTGCTGTCTGTCCGTCCCCACGCTCAGGGTGCTGTCTGTCTGTCCCCAATGCTCAGGGTGCTGTCTGTCTGTCCCCAATGCTCAGGGTGCTGTCTGTCCCTCCCTAAGCTCAGGGTGCTGTCTGTCTGTCCCCACGCTCGGGATGCTGTCTGTCCCTCCCCATGCTCGGGATGCTGTCTGTCCTTCCCTACGCTCAGGGTGCTGTCTGTCTGTCCATCTCTCCCCAGGCACGCTACGTCCAGGCCAAGCTGAGCGTTCACGACCGCTCCCTCAAAGTGGCCACGGTGATCGAGAGCCTGGAGATGGAGATGGAGCTGCTGTGTCTGACAGGGGTGGAGGATCAGCTGCAGGCAGATGTCAGACCCACGCTGGAGACSCTGAGGAACGCTGGCATTAAGGTCTGTCTGCTCCAGCCTGCACTCTGACCCTCTGCAGAGCAGGGCTCCATCCCACGGGCTTCAAATGAGGGGAATTGGGCACCATATCAAACATTTAAACATCACTCTGGGAACAGAACATGCTGCAAGCGGGAAATGTTAACACAGGAAAATGTGTCACCTCTTTCTGTGTGCTTTTCATCCCCTAACTCTTTCTGGCTTCTCCTGCAGAGAAAGGAATTGTCTGGGCATGAGTGGGGTTCCTACAGGAGACTTTGGGGCAATTCTTCCTTTCTATAAAACGAGGCAGGTTTGGATGTGTTTGGTTTGTGGTGTATGAGCCCCGTGCTGGGCTCAGAGCTGTGGATATCCACATTTTCTGTAGCCACTAGAGGGGAGTCTGARCCAAGAGAATCAGGGACTGGAGTTTTTTTTTCCAGCTTTCTGGATTCCAGCATCTCTGACTCCACACCTACAGCCTGAGCTGTGCTCAGCTGTGAGCCTGCAGAGGTTCTCTGTTTGAAAGCTCAGTCTTTCAAAAGGGAAAAAAAATGGATTAAACATTCAGATTTGGGTAAGAAAAGTAGGTGAAAGGTSCTGGTTGTGGTTTCTCTGCTTTAAGAAGCAAAGTGAGCAAAAATCTGAAGCTGTGCTGTGAATGYAAAGTGTGAAAGCTGTGTGTTTGGGGTTTAGGTGGGAAGCAGAATCCAAGGCTTGGGACAAAAGTTCCTTTTGTGTGGAGCTTTCCCTGTGAGCAGCAGAGAGTTCAGCAGGGGGGCGAGACCAGTGGAATCAGAGCTCCTTGGGGATGTTGTAGTTCTGTCCTGTCACTCCAAAGGATTTKCCTTCTTTTCTCCTTTCTCCTTTCCTTCTTTCCCTTCACCCCTTGGCTGGAGCAGATGTGGAGGTTTGGAGTGTGCTGAGCACTCCTTGCCCTGGAATGTTCATCAGGGCATTGCATGCGAGGAGTAAATCAAGAGTAGAGGGGGTCTTGCAATTCCTGACAGAAATCATCTTATTGAGAACATCTTTCTAACCTCAGATTATTAAACAAATGAGTCTGTGTTGGGTTTTTTTTTGTTGTTGTTGTTTTGGGATTTTCTTAAGGTTTTTGTTTTTTTCATTAAATATTCTTGGGCAGTGTCTTGAAAGAATAAAAACACCAGTGGAAAAAACCAAACYCACTGTGATATATTTACACTGGAGAAGGAATTCCCAGCCATTGCTGCTGACATTGCTTTCTAACTCCCTTCTCTCACCAGCACAAAATAAAAGGAGCAGTGTAGATTTAAAAAAAAAAAAATCTAAAAAAATCCCTCAACCAGCTTAGTGTGTTCCAGACGTACACATCAGCACTGAGCTAACCCCAGTTGCATCATCCACATTTCAGGCTGGGCCAGGAGGGATCTTTCTGCAGCAGGGCCCGGTTGAGAAATGGCCGGGGAGGGACACATTAACACACAAATACACATTTTTTTTTAGCTTGCATTTTGTGGGTTTATCAGCAGAATCTTGAAGTATTGCAGGTGGGAAAAATGTTACACAGAGTTTGTAACTTCCTTTGTGTTTCAGCCTCTTTAAGAGTTTTACTTTCTTTCACGTGTGAGAATTTTCTTGCGTGTTTTAAAAGAGGGGTTTTTTAGAAGAAAAATTTGAATGTGTGTTTTAACAGTCCTTTTCTAAGGCTGGACTGGCAGGTGGTACTTGCAGAGGTCCTGCAGAYGTGGTTGTTAAGCTTTATTTAATACATGAAGTGTTTGGATTTTAGGTGTGGATGCTGACAGGGGATAAGCTGGAGACAGCCACGTGTACAGCCAAGAACGCACATCTGGTGACACGGACACAGGACATCCATATATTCAGACTAGTGAGTAACACCCACAATATCCCCTCTCTGAGGGCCCAAACTCTGGGACACGAGGGGTGGGAGATCACAACTGGTTTCCTGCAGGATATTTTTATTCTTTTGACCCAGCTTTCTATCCGAGTGTTTGTTTCTCTGGCCGTGTGCTCTGCCTCAGTGTGCTGCCTGTCCTGGCCCTGTTTCCTTTGCTCCCTGGGGACTCTCTGGTGTTTTTTCACCCAGTGAAGCACACTTTGCTCAGTTCCCATCCTCCCYCAGGTGACAAACAGAGGAGAAGCCCACCTGGAGCTGAACGCCTTCCGCCGCAARCACGACTGCGCTCTGGTCATCTCGGGGGACTCACTGGAGGTAGGGACACCCCCAGAGCCTGGCCTGGAGAAACCCCAAARGGCAGGGTGTAAATCAGGTGTAAAYATACTGTGTGTAACTCAGGTGTGCCTCAAGTACTACGAGTATGAGTTCATGGAGCTGGCGTGCCAGTGCCCCGCTGTCGTGTGCTGCCGCTGCGCTCCCACGCAGAAAGCTCAGATCGTGCGGCTGCTGCAGGAGAGGACGGGCAAACTCACCTGTGCCGTGGGTAAGTGCCACCCTGGCAGGGCTCAGCACACAGCATGGCATCTCCTGTTTGTTCTTCTTGAGTGAGGAATCTCCCATCAGCTCACACCGCCTGCAAATGCTGATTTAGGGAGTGCGGTTTTTGTGGGACGATTGAGAAGATGAAATTTTGCACTTGGAAATTCAATGTCAAACTACTCATAACTGTTCAGGTGGCATCTTTGCAAAACAGAGCTTGAASTGGATCAGGTGAAGTGCCACTGGTAACCTGTGAGCTTTATTTCAGCACTGTCAGAATAGTGGTACACCTGCAAGTGAGATCAGTCAGTGACCTGGGGGTCTGTTAAAACTTAAGAACTTAAATTCATGATTTCTATTTAAAATCCTGSTTTTGTTGATTGGGTTCAGTATTTCTTGTAATGTTACAGTGTGGTGCAGATTGCCCCTRTTGCTTAACTCCCAGTTTTGTTTGTCTCTGCCCTGCAGGTGATGGAGGGAATGATGTTAGCATGATTCAGGAGGCTGACTGTGGTGTTGGAGTTGAAGGAAAGGTGAGATTACCTCATGTTTGTAAGAATTTCTGTGGCTAGTTTTCAAGCAATTATTAAATGAATCCTCAGAAATTTGTGCAAGGGGAACAAGCTCCCACAGGAATCATCATGTGACCAGTATCCCTATAATGAGAAATAATTTGGCTGTAAAGGAGARTATTGTTAAAGGGAGTTCAGATTCATCACTTGGTTCTTGGCAGACTCTCTGAATTTGGACCCTCACAGTTTGTTTTGGGGGTTTTAGATGTTCCAGATGCTGGAGTTATAATTACACTGATAAGATAGACCCTACATTCACAATTAAAAACTCTTTATTTTAGTTTGCAACACAAATTCTGGGTTAGAGCTCTGATTCCTGCATGTGGAGCTGTTGAAGCTGCAGGACTGGATTGGCAGCAGGAGACAGATTCTGCTTGCAGTGAGCCAAAACTGAGAGAACTTTTGAGCCTGAGGACTGGTGTTCAGCCCTGACTCGATAGCAGTGTCACGTTAACAACATGTGTGCTGTGGATCAGAATCCAGAGGTTGCTTAGAATTGGAGGCCAAGGTTCAAATGGGAATTCTCCTCATATTTTCTCTATTTGCTTGAAAGCCACGGTGGAAGAAGTGCTGAGGCAATCCTCACTAACATACTGCAAATATTCCTGGAAATCCTCTCAGTGATAACTCCACAATGACACGATGCTCTTGATACTCTTTGTTTGCAGTGCAGCAATGATCTCAGTGTGCTTTTTCCTTGCTGTTGTTCCCAGGAAGGGAAGCAGGCATCGCTGGCAGCTGATTTCTCCATCACTCAGTTCAAGCACCTGGGTCGTTTGCTCATGGTCCATGGAAGGAACAGCTACAAGAGATCTGCAGCTCTCAGCCAGTTTGTGATCCACAGGAGCCTGTGCATCAGCACCATGCAGGTAAGGCTCTGCCACTCTCTCTTTGCAAGGAGAAAGAGCCAGAGCATAAAGGAAAGGTCCTGTCTTTCATTTTGGATGCAATTGTTTTGTCTCCTGAAAATTTGCACAGGTTTGGACTTGAGGTTGTTCCTTTGATATGAAAGCACGTGAGAAAGTTCATGGTATTGGGCAAATATCAGCAGCTTCTCCAGAGGAATAAAAAGGGTTGATATTCCTTTATTCTGCCTGCATTTCAGGCATTTGGAGAATGCACTGAGAATGTTCCAGGTTGAACAGAGTGTGTTTTTAAGCTGTTACTTTTACTGCAGTATATCTTAATGCCTAAAAAGCTCCTTTCTTTTCTAGGCCGTTTTCTCATCAGTATTTTACTTTGCTTCGGTTCCTCTCTACCAAGGCTTCCTCATCATTGGGTAAGAGCTCCCTTTTTATGGGTTGTGAGGAAAACCTCTGCACAGTGAATACATTTGGGCTGATGAACACACAAGCCATGCACATCTCCACTGTGTTCACTGTTCCCTTCCTGCTCCTCTGCTCTGAGCACAGACAGTGCAGACGCTTCCAGAAGCCTTCCCAGCAGGATGGTTTGTTTTGTGCAGCAGCCCATCCTCCAGGAATGTTCCCTGGATCCCACTGAAAAGCAGAGGGATGGTTGTTCTGGGCTGGTGCCTGCACAGCAGCTCCTGGCAGTGTCAGGAAGAGGAACAACCCAATTTCTGTGACAGGAGGAATCAATCCTGGTCAAAACTGTCCAAAATTGGGAATTGCACCTGTAGCCCCAGTATGGCTTTTTATACTTTTGATTACATAATCTAAGAAACCCAGCAAATTCATCTCCATTGCCTTCTGCTGCAAACAGCATCAAACCTGAGCTGTAGAGCAGACTTTGGGGTGGGGACAGGTCACTCCTTGGCTCCACTGATAACCCAATAACTGCAGCATTTAAAGCTGTGTGTGAGTGTTCCTGATCAAAARTCACCCAAAAGGCCAATTCTGCAGGGTTTTCCTCCCTGCAAAACTCTGGTGTGTTCTGTTTGCAAGTTTTTATGATGTGTACGTTACTTGACACTTAAAGAATTGCATTTCCTTTCTGAAGCCTGGCATTTCTGTTTGCTCATCTCCACCTGAGATAATTTACAGGTCTTCTGCCTTCTTCCCAGGTACTCCACAATTTACACCATGTTTCCAGTGTTTTCTCTTGTCCTGGACAAGGATGTGAAATCTGAAGTTGCAATGTTGTACCCAGAGCTCTACAAAGATCTTCTTAAGGTATGGGAGATTCTTGTTTGTGTGTTTTGGTTTAAGGCAAAATCCTCATTTGATTTGAAACTCTAAGTGTGTAAAGTCAAATATATTGTCAGCAGATACAGAACTTTATCAGGCATTTTGAAGCAAAATTCTGTTAAGATCAAATTTGAATTAACAGATAGAACCAGATTTCTTGGCAGTGCTTATTGAATGCTACATGAAATGCAATTTATTAAAAACGGCTGGGGGAATAGAAGTTCCATTCTGTGGGAAATTCTGAAGATTTGATATTACCCATTTGTTCCATAATATAGGGAATAGAAAAATTGTTGGGGATTTGGCAGTAGCCTGAAGCCAGAAAAGGGAAGAGGGGAAGGGATATGCTCATTTGATGGAGGCAGGAGGTTATCACAGAGTTTCTTTAACAGAAACTTGACTGGAGCATGATCTAAAGTTTTATTTGCTATGCCATTTTTGCAGCTTTAGCATCTAAGTCAGGTCCTTCTTAGACAAAGARAACTTTATGTTTACCCTAGAAATATCAGGAAGATGAATCTTGTTCATTTAAAATCTTTTCTTCCTCCCTGGAAAATGTTTTGAATAACTGGGGTATGCAGCCTGGGAACATCTTTCTTAATTGGAGGGAAGGGTGGACTGAGTCTTCCCYAGATCCTTTCCCTCAAGGATTCCTGTTAAACAGATCCTCTCAGAAGCAAAGCCTGTTTTTCCAGAGCCTCAATAAGGCTCCATCTGGTTTCACTTGTATGTTGTCTCTTATGTCATAAACCACTAATTCTTCAACCATCCTTAGGCCTGGTCTAAACATAGGGGGTTTTGTGCTGGTATGGCTGGCTTGGCTGGAGATGGCTTTTTAAAATCTATCTGCCTTCAATATGAGGGTGATTTGTGTGTAGAAATGGAATATTAATATATTCACATGTATGTGTGTACACACATCTTASATCTCACAGCACAGTGACTGAGCTCAGGGGACATCTTTGCACTGAATTAACTGTGTGTGCAGTGAGGACAGCTTGTGCTGGGGCAGCCCTGAGCTTCCCCAGCCCTTTGTGCACCTGGAAAAATGAGAATAAAGGGTCTCTACCTCAGGGCTGCCTGATTTGTTGGGGCTTTTTTCAAAAAAAAACCTTTCGATTCTCTTATTAATTTCTAAATTGATCAATAAGTGAATTTTCATAAAAGAAAACCCCAATGGAGCTTTGTCTTTTTTCCCCCCACCCAGGGACGACCGTTGTCATACAAAACATTTTTGATATGGGTCTTGATAAGCATTTATCAAGGTAAGAAAACAATTTCTGCTTATACCTTTTGATGTTTTAATATGGATGACTATCTAAGTTTTTGGACTGCAGCAAGTTAAGTAAGGCATGAGATGAATTTCCCAAAGTAGCCTTGTGGTGGTGAATATATATTTTTTTTGTCTCGGAAAATGTTGGTAGCATTACCAAAGGAAAAAATTATCTAAACCCAAATATTGGCAGTAATTGGTCAACCCTGTGATASAGAAGTTCAAACCATTGTGCCTCTTCCCATCAGAACCATCCACTGTAATTTTGTGCAAGTTCCTTTCAGTGCTGTAGTTGCTCCATCTGTAAAGCAGAGCTCATGACTCTCCCCTTCTTTTGGGAAARCTCTGTAGATTTTGCAGGTTTTTGTCAACGTGCAAACTGCAGCATCAGTAGCCTTCTGTGTTTTGTCCAGAAATGGAAGTGGCAATAGTTCATGTTGCTTCACAGCCATCTGTAAAGCAGGCCCAGAGCAGAGCTGAGGCTGTTGATCATATCCCACACACTCTAATTAGCATGCTAAAGCAATTAAGAAAATGCCTTAACCACAATGCATTTTCAACAGTGGATATAGTAATTGGGGTATATATCTGAGAATGTATTTTCTTTCATTTTGTCTTGGTTTTTATCAAGTAACCTCAAGCTCAAATACACTCTAAGTGTTAATCAGTGAATTGTAGAAAACAGGTCAATAATGGGGAGCTAAAAGCTTAAATGGAAATACTTCTTGTTCTCCAAAACTCCTTTATCAGCAGGAGTCAGAACAATGGGTCAAAATAAGCAGGTAATTCTTAGGGATTCAACTGATGTTGCCATCCTCAGCAGGGAGTGAATCTAGGAGTATAAAATCTCCATTAGCTTTATTTTCTGAAATCCATCCCAGTGGAGTCCTACAGCAGAGATCAAGGGTGTAGGATGCTGTGCAGCCCAGTGCAAAGCCCAGGCACTGATAGAACAGTCTGGAGTGKTGGAACACTGCAGAGGGTGATGCATGGGGGAAAGATCAATCCTTGAGCTGAGAGCACTCTCTGCTTCCAGGCTTTGGTTAAAGTGACTTCACCAGTGATGTGCTCAAGAACCAGCAAACAGCAGGGCCAGTTGCTAGCAGAGATGAGCCCGAGCAAAACTTGAGCAGCCCCAAAGTTTGGAAAGTTCACAGCTGGGTTTGAACTTTGTGGCTGGAGCTGCGTTCTCTCGCAGGTTTTCCCTTCCTGCAGTGATGGATGTTGGTGTGGATTACTCATGCTGCTCACATGAGTTATTTGTGCAGGTGGCTGGAGCAATCCCTGGCCAGAAGAGGARCCCAAACAATGCCTCGTTAGCAGAGCTTTAATGGGATTCTCTTAGGGGGAGGTGTAAAGGGGAGAGCTCTTGGTCCAGGCGCTGCAAATTGAGGCTCACTTGTATCCATTGAGCTTTTCAACACTCTGCTTCCTCTTGGCACCGAGGCAATGCAGTAGGATATGGAGGAATTGGATATTTTTTAGCTTCTGAGTAGTGACCAAGTGCTTTTCTGGGAGGATAGAGTTTCATGATGTTAGAGATCTCCAGTTGCCAAAACAGCATGTATTAATTTCCTATCTCCATGTGTCTATGAACATGATAGACTGTTAGAAAGCTTTGGGTACCTCTGCTGTAACTTTTCCCTGTCTTCTCATCAGTTTTGTCTCCTAAATAGTAACTGATCCGTTGTCATTACACTCCCCAGGTTTCATGAAAAAAACAGCCTCAAGACAGGATTGTTTCAGCCTTTCCAAGATCTAACTGTGAGTTTGAGAGCTGAGCCTAATGTTTGACTCAAACAGTTCCATTCCTTTGCAGGTAGCATCATCATGTATGGAGCTCTCCTCCTGTTTGAATCGGAATTTGTGCACATTGTGGCCATTTCCTTCACGTCCCTGATTCTCACCGAGCTGCTGATGGTGGCACTGACAATCCAGACGTGGCACTGGCTCATGATCGTGGCAGAGCTGCTCAGTCTCTCCTGCTACATYGCTTCCCTGGTCTTCTTGCACGAGTTTATTGGTAAGGGTGGARCTCTGCTCTGGTCTGCTCATGGTCTGGGCAGGACCAGGATTGAGTTRAGCAGAAGGCAGCTGGTGAAGGCAGCAATAGTTGCAGTGGCAGTGGTACCAGAGCAATCTCTGTGTGCTTTGAAGGCACTTGGAAGGTGCTGCCTTCCAAAACTTCCCTTCTTTTATCTGTTCATTGGGGCTGTTCTCTTGTGGTTTGCCTGCTGGTGGTATTTGAGTTGCCTGAAGCACAGCTAATCCTAWTCCCTGGCTAGAGGAAAAAGGGTGAGGAATTCCAGATTCCCCCAGTGACTGTCTGGTTGCAAATACCAGACCCATGGGCTCGTTCCAGTGTTTTCAGAAGCCACAAGATGTCACTACTTCCATAAAGCTCTTTCCTAACTGAAGACAACGGGGATAACTTCCCCATGGCTGGGTCTGTCTGGTGCATATGGTTATACAGTCCCAYTCTGAACGATGCTTCAGCTGTTTTTCTAAAGATTCTGAGGTGTTTGAGTCAAGAGCTGTGTTTGCTGTGCTCAGCCAAGCAGCAGAGGCAGCTCCCAGAGGGGGAGGATGTGCAGTCCTTGGCAGTGCCAGGAGGAGGATGGATATCCCTGATTCAGGTGGGGTTTGTGAGGGCAGATACCTGTGTGAGTCACATTCCTCACATCCCTCTGCTCAGCACATTTCTGCATCCTCTGTGGAAGGGAAGGGCAGGGCGGGAGAGTGAGGAACCAGGCAGAAAGAAATGTTGATAGATTGAACTGCTTTTCTGCACCCAGAACAACCTCCCCACATTTTCGCCTCTCTGTTCGTTTCTCCACACAGATGTTTACTTCATTGCCACCTTGTCGTTCCTGTGGAAGGTCACTGTCATCACCCTGGTGAGCTGCCTGCCCCTCTACGTCCTCAAGTACCTGAGACGGAGGTTTTCTCCCCCCAGCTACTCSAAGCTCACGTCCTAGGGCTGCTKGKGCTCTCAGAGACAGACTCTGCCCAGGGCCCAAACCCCACAGCTGTCCCCATAACCAACACCTCCAGTACCTGCGTCAGGATCCCGTGGTAATCTCTGTCACTGCTGCTCCAGTGAGACACTTCCAAACTGCCCTGAACAGGAAAACAAGAAAAGGCAGYGTTTGGAGGGTGGAGGCTCCCAGTTCATCCAGTTCTTGTCACTTTTGTTCCATKTAACTGGGGTCAAATGCGTGGAACTGCGATGGCAACGGGTTTCTCTTGCATGGTTCAGTCTGTGGAAGCTGCTACCTGACCTTGGGATTTACATTTGACAATTTAAAGTGAATTTTTTAAGAGGYTGCGCTGTTCTTTGCATTGTGTTACATTTTTTTTATGTTGTTTGTCTTTTTGATTGAAGTAGTTACATTCTTTTTACATCTTGGAAATCCCTTAATGTAGGTGATGCACTACACTGCTGACAGCCGATCCCTGATTTATGGCATGTTGTTTCCATAATGGGGCTCCAGCTTGTCGGATCTACACTCACTGGAGAATCTGAGCATGTCTGAGATTTTCCTTCCGTTGAAATGTGGTCACCCCAGTGAGTTTGGAGGTATCCAGCCACTGATAAATACAGAGAAATGGTAGTTCRAAATGAGAGAATTCAGTTTTGTTTAGCTTTTGTGCTTCCTGTTAAAAGGAGCTGGTGACATAGTAGCTTTACTCTGTATTTATTTGTGTAGGAGAAAATTATCTAAACTAAAGCAAATCCTCTTTGGAACAGAACTTTGCAGTTGATCATCCTTGAAATGTGTCGACAACGTGAGAAGAGACTCGTACTGTTCTGCAGACAATGTGGCAGACGTGTCTTGAATCCTTGGAGACTGAAAGGAGAGGTCACAGAGCTGCTACTCCTCACAGCTCCATGAAATCTGTTTCCTGTTAGTGTGAAACTGTGAGGATGAGCTGCAAATAGGCAGAGGCACTCCTAGGTGGATGTTTTAATGRCATACTCCCTGCAGAGAGGCAGTTTTTGGAACCTTGCACTTGCTTTGCTCTGAAAACCAAACCTGAATCACAGGAATGGGTTCGTACAAAGGCATTAGACTCGTGTGCAGAGCCAATTTGTGTATTTTTAATTTTCGAAAGTTAAACTCAGTGAGTTCTGTTGTTGTTATAAACTTTGGTCCACATTGTGATATCATGAGGAGAGCAACACATAATTGGACTTCCAAGCTGAAGGACAGAGATTTACAGGGACCTTTTAGATTGGGATTGATGCATCAAACAGGGCTGAGTTTTCAGTGGCAGCTGTCCTTGTCTAAAGGCTCTTCAGTCTGTGCTAAATTAGTTGCTTGCTGTCTTGTTCCACATCAGAGAAACCACGGGCAGAGCTGGCACTGCTTGGTTCCATTGTTCCTCRGCTGCCCTGAACTGCACAGGAGGGAAAGAACCCAGAATCTGAGTCAGAGCCTGAGCTCCTGTCCCCAGGCTGAGCCCGAGACCCTGTCCTGAGACAGAGCTTGAGCTCCTATTCTAGGACAGAGCCTGAGCTCATGCTCCTGTCCCCAGGCTGAGCCTGAGCTCCTGTCCCCAGGCAGAACCTGAGCCCCTGTCTGAGACAGAGCCCGAGACCCTGTTCTAGGGTAGAGCCTGAGCTCCTGTCTGGAGGAAGTTTGGCTCACAGCCTTTTGTGAATTATTCCAATTTGCCAAAAAGATCCCTAACGTTGTGTTCATCATGACTGGGTGCTGTTGGCTGTGCCTGGGAGTCCCCAGGCAGCATTTCATAGAATCATGGAATGGTTTGGGTTGGAAGGGACCTTAAAGCCCAYCCAGTGCCACCCCTGCCATGGRCAGGGACAYTTCCACTGTCCCAGGGTGCTCCAGACYCYRTCCAGCCTGGCCTTGGGCACTKCCAGGGATCCAGGGGCASCCACARCTYCTCTGGGCACCCTGTGCCAGGGCCTSCCCACCCTCCCAGGGAAGGATTCCTTCCCAAAATCCCATCTAATCTGCTTTCAGTAGGTTTAAATACCAGAACCATGAATTCCTTTAGGCCCCAGGTGGTCCCTGAGTCYCTCTGGGCTCTGGTGYCCAGCCCTGTCCCTCTCTCCTGTGTGTTGGTAGTTCAATGTCCTACAACAGCAACAGTGCCAAGCTACTGTGTGTAAATATTTCAGACATATATATGGTAGAATTCACTGTTTCCTGAAGTCAATACAGTTTACACTGAGTGGACCATATTTGCAAACTATTAACTTACACCAAGAAAGGGAGTGAACTGTGATTTCATTTATATTTATTGCATCATAAGTTTAGCAACATAGTAGAGTTGATAGTGATCTATAGCTGTGTTTTGGGGTGTGGATTATGTTCTTTGCAGCTTGTGTTTTTGCACAAGGTTATAAATCCAGGAAGTAATTTCTGCCTGGATATAAACTACATTTTCTCAAAGCAGTCAGAAGCTAAAACTGCCATCTAACAAACAGCAGGAAAGAGGAACACTTCTGTTTTTCAAGTTTAGCACTTTATGTTTGCAATCCATTTCTCTTAAGTTATTTAAAATGTTTTTAAAAGCAAAATTTAWTACATATGTCCATATTTATTGTACATTAAAATAAATGGATTCTCTGCTGGAAATTTCATCTTTTCCTCTAGTATGCTCATAATTTGTACTTCTGGGGAGTGAAAMCTTGTTTTCTTCTTCTGTGTAGTATCCTGTTTGTGACCTTAGTGTTCTCCCTGTTCCTTTATCTGTGTGGGTTCTGTAGTGC